>NC_057795.1:653141796-653176512 GCF_018294505.1 Triticum aestivum | reverse complement strand
AGGAGTCCTACTCCTACTAGGAGGAGGATTCCTCCTCCCTTGGCGCGCCCAAGGGGCCGGCCGGCCTCCCCCCTTGCTCCTTTATATACGGGGGCAGGGGGGCACCCCAGGACACACAAGTTGATCTACGGATCGTTCCTTAGCCGTGTGCGGTGCCCCCCTCCACCATATTCCACCTCGGTCATATCGTCATGGAGTTTAGGCGAAGCCCTGCGCCGGTAGAGCATCATCATCGTCACCACACCGTCGTGCTGACGGAACTCATCCCCAAAGCTTTCCTGGATCGGAGCCCGGGGATCGTCATCGAGCTGAACGTGTGCTGAACTCGGAGGTGCCGTACGTTCGGTGCTTGGATCGGTCGGATAGTGAAGACGTACGACTACATCAACCGCGTTGTCATAACGCTTCCGCTTACGGTCTACGAGGGTACGTGGACAACACTCTCCCCTCTCGTTGCTATGCCATCACCATGATCTTGCGTGTACGTAGGACATTTTTTGAAATTACTACGTTCCCCAACAGTGGCATCCGAGCCTGGTTTTATGCGTTGATGTTATATGCACGAGTAGAACACAAGTGAGTTGTGGGCGATACAAGTCATACTGCTTACCAGCATGTCATACTTTGGTTCGGCGGTATTGTGAGATGAAGCGGCTCAGACCGACATTACGCGTACGCTTACGCGAGACTGGTTTCACCGTTGCGAGCACTCGTGCTTAAAGGTGGCTGCCGGGTGTCAGTCTCTCTCACTTTAGCTGAATCGAGTGTGGCTACGCCCGGTCCTTGCGAAGGTTAAAACAACACTAACTTGACAAACTATCATTGTGGTTTTGATGCGTAGGTAAGAACGGTTTTTGCTAAGCCCGTAGCAGCCATGTAAAATTTGCAACAACAAAGTAGAGGACGTCTAACTTGTTTTTGCAGGGCATATTGTGATGTGATATGGTCAAGACGTGATGCTATATTTTATTGTATGAGATGATCATGTTTTGTAACCGAAGTTATCAGCAACTGGCAGGAGCCATATGGTTGTCGCTTTATTGTATGAAATGCAAACACGCTGTAATTGCTTTACTTTATCACTAAGCGGTAGCGATAGTCGTAGAAGCAATAGATGGCGTAACGACAACGATGCTACGACGGAGATCAAGGTGTCGCCCCGGTGACGATGGTGATCACGACGGTGCTTTGAAGATGGAGATCACAAGCACAAGATGATGATGGCCATATCATATCTCTTATATTGATTGCATGTGATGTTTATCCTTTATGCATCTTATCTTGCTTTGATTGACGGTAGCATTTTAAGATGATCTCTCACTTAATAATCAAGAAGTGTTCTCCCTGAGTATGCACTGTTGCGAAAGTTCTTCGTGCTGAGACACCACGTGATGATCGGGTGTGATAGGCTCTACATTCAAATACAAGGGTGCAAAACAGTTGCACACGCGGAATACTTAGGTCATACTTGACGAGCCTAGCATATACAGATATGGCCTCGGAACACGGAGACCGAAAGGTCGAACGTGAATCATATAGTAGATATGATCAACATAGTGATGTTCACCATTGAAACTACTCCATCTCACGTGATGATCGGACTTGGTTTAGTTGATTTGGATCACGTGATCACTTAGATGACTAGAGAGATGTCTGTCTAAGTGGGAGTTCTTAAGTAATATGATTAATTGAACTTAAATTTATCATGAACTTAGTACCTGATAGTATTTTGCTTGTCTATGTTTGTTTGTAGATAGATGGCTCGTGCTGTTGTTCCGTTAAATTTTAATGCATTCCTTGAGATAGCAAAGTTGAAAGATGATGGTAGCAATTACACGGACTGGGTCCGTAACCTGAGGATTATCCTCATTGCTGCACAGAAAAGTTACGTCCTGGAAGCACCGCTGGGTGCCAGGCCTGTTGCTGATGCGACTGACGACGTTAAGAACGTCTGGCAAAGCAAAGCTGATGACTACTCGATAGTTCAGTGTGCCATGCTTTATGGCTTAGAACCGGGTCTTCAACGACGTTTTGAACGTCATGGAGCATATGAGATGTTTCAGGAGTTGAAGTTAATATTTCAAGCAAATGCCCGGATTGAGAGATATGAAGTCTCCAATAAGTTCTATAGCTGCAAGATGGAGGAGAATAGTTCTGTCAGTGAACACATACTCAAAATATCTGGGTATAATAATCACTTGATTCAACTGGGAGTTAATCTTCCTGATGATAGTGTCATTGACAGAATTCTCTAATCACTGCCACCAAGCTACAAGAGCTTCGTGATGAACTATAATATGCAAGGGATGAACAAGACTATTCCCGAGCTCTTCGCAATGCTAAAGGCTGCGGAGGTAGAAATCAAGAAGGAGCATCAAGTGTTGATGGTTAACAAAACCACCAGTTTCAAGAAAAAGGGCAAAGGGAAGAAGAAGGGGAACTTTAAAAAGAACGGCAAGCAAGTTGCTGCTCAAGAGAAGAAACCCAAGTCTGGACCTAAGCCTGAAACTGAGTGCTTCTACTGCAAGCAGACTGGACACTGGAAGCGGAACTGCCCCAAGTATTTGGCGGATAAGAAGGATGGCAAAGTGAACAAAGGTATATGTGATATACATGTTATTGATGTGTACCTTACTAATGCTCGCAATAGCACCTGGGTATTTGATACTGGTTCTGTTGCTAATATTTGCAACTCGAAACAGGGACTACGAATTAAGCAAAGATTGGCTAAGGACGAGGTGACGATGCGCGTGGGAAATGGTTCCAAAGTCGATGTGATCGCGGTCGGCACGCTACCTCTACATCTACCATCGGGATTAGTTTTAGACCTAAATAATTGTTATTTGGTGCCAGCGTTGAGCATGAACATTATATCTAGATCTTGTTTAATGCGAGACGGTTATTCATTTAAATCAGAGAATAATGGTTGTTCTATTTATATGAGTAATATCTTTTATGGTCATGCACCCTTGAAGAGTGGTCTATTTTTATTGAATCTCGATAGTAGTGATACACATATTCATAGTGTTGAAACCAAAAGATGCAGAGTTGATAACGATAGTGCAACTTATTTGTGGCACTACCATTTAGGTCATATCGGTGTAAAGCGCATGAAGAAACTCCGTACTGATGGGCTTTTGGAATCACTTGATTATGAATCACTTGGTACTTGCGAACCATGCCTCATGGGCAAGATGACTAAAACGCCGTTCTCCGGAACTATGGAGCGAGCAACTGATTTGTTGGAGATCATACATACTGATGTTTTTGGTCCAATGAATGTTGAGGCTCGCGGCGGGTATCGTTATTTTCTCACCTTCACAGATGATTTGAGCAGATATGGGTATGTCTACTTAATGAAACACAAGTCTAAAACATTTGAAAAGTTCAAAGAATTTCAGAGTGAAGTGGAAAATCATCATAACAAGAAAATAAAGTTTCTACGATCTGATCGTGGAGGAGAATATTTGAGTTACGAGTTTGGTCTACAGTTGAAACAATGCGGAATAGTCTCGCAACTCACGCCACCCGGAACACCACAACGAAATGGTGTGTCCGAACGTCGTAATCGTACTTTACTAGATATGGTGCGATCTATGATGTCTCTTACTGATTTACCGCTATCATTTTGGGGTTATGCTTTAGAGACGACCACATTCACGTTAAATAGGGCACCATCAAAATCCGTTGAGACGACGCTTTATGAACTGTGGTTTGGCAAGAAACCAAAGTTGTCGTTTCTTAAAGTTTGAGGATGCGATGCTTATGTGAAGAAACTTCAACCAGATAAGCTCGAACCCAAATCGGAGAAATGTGTCTTCATAGGATACCCAAATGAGACTATTGGGTACACCTTCTATCACAGATCTGAGGGCAAGATTTTCGTTGCTAAAATCGGATCCTTTCTAGAGAAGGAGTTTCTCTCGAAAGAAGTGAGTGGGAGGAAAGTAGAACTTGATGAGATAACTGTATCTACTCCCTTGTTGGAAAGTAGTTCATCACAAGAACCGGTTCCTATGACAACTACACCAACTAGTGAGGAAGCTAATGATATTGATCATGAAACTTCAGATCAAGTTTCTACTGAACCTCGTAGGTCTACCAGAGTAAGATCCGCACCAGAGTGGTACGGTAATCCTATTCTGGAAGTCGTGTTACTTGACCATGATGAACCTACGAACTATGAGGAAGCGATGATGAGCTCAGATTCCGCAAAATGGCTAGAGGCCATGAAATCTGAGTGGGATCCATGTATGAAAACAAAGTATGGACTTTGGTTGACTTGCCCGATGATCGGCAAGCCATTGAGAATAAATGGATCTTTAAGAAGAAGACTGACGCTGATGGTAATGTAACTATCTATAAAGCTCGACTTGTTGCGAAAGGTTTTCGACAAGTTCAAGGGGTTGACTACGATGAGACTTTCTCACCCGTAGTGATGCTTAAGTCTGTCCGAATCATGTTAGCTATTGCTGCATTTCATGATTATGAAATTTGGCAAATGGATGTCAAAACTGCATTCTTGAATGGATTTCTGGAAGAAGAGTTGTATATGATGCAACCAGAAGGTTTTGTTGATCCAAAAGGTGCTAACAAAGTGTGCAAGCTCCAGCGATCCATTTATGGACTGGTGCAAGCATCTCGGAGTTGGAATAAACGTTTTGATAGTGTGATCAAAGCATATGGTTTTATACAGACTTTTGGAGAAGCCTGTATTTACAAGAAAGTGAGTGGGAGCTCTGTAGCATTTCTGATTTTATATGTAGATGACATATTATTAATTGGAAATGATATAGAATTTCTGGATAGCATAAAGGGATACTTGAATAAAAGTTTTTCAATGAAAGACCTGGGTGAAGCTGCTTACATATTGGGCATCAAGATCTATAGAGATAGATCAAGACGGTTAATAGGACTTTCACAAAGCACATACCTTGACAAAATTTTGAAAAAGTTCAAAATGGATCAGGCAAAGAAAGGTTTCTTGCCTGTGCTACAAGGTGTGAAGTTGAGTCAAACTCAATGCCTAACCACAGCAGAAGATAGAGAGAAAATGAAAGGTGTTCCCTATGCTTCAGCCATAGGCTCTATCACGTATGCAATGCTATGTACCAGACCTGACATATGCTTAGCAATAAGCTTGGCAGGAAGGTACCAAAGTAATCCAGGAGTGGATCACTGGACAGTGGTCAAGAACATCCTGAAATACCTGAAAAGGACTAAGGATATGTTTCTCGTATATGGAGGTGACAAAGAGCTAGTCGTAAATGGTTACGTTGATGCAAGCTTTGACACTGATCCGGACGATTCTAAATCGCAAACCGGATATGTGTTTTTATTAAACGGTGGAGCTGTAAGTCGGTGCAGTTCTAAACAAAGCGTCGTGGCGGGATCTACATGTGAAGCGGAGTACATAGCTGCTTCTGAAGCAGCAAATGAAGGAGTCTGGATGAAGGAGTTCATTACCGATCTAGGTGTCATACCTAGTGCATCGGGACCAATGAAGATCTTCTGTGACAATACTGGTGCAATTGCTTTGGCAAAGGAATCCAGATTTCACAAGAGGACCAAGCACATCAAGAGACGCTTCAATTCCATTCGGGACCAAGTCCAAGTGGGAGACATAGAGATTTGCAAAATACATACGGATCTGAATGTTGCAGACCCGTTGACTAAGCCTCTCTCACGAGCAAAACATGATCAACACCAAGACTCCATGGGTGTTAGAATCATTACTATGTAATCTAGATTATTGACTCTAGTGCAAGTGGGAGACTGAAGGTAATATGCCCTAGAGGCAATAATAAAGTTATTATTTATTTCCTCATATCATGATAAATGTTTATTATTCATGCTAGAATTGTATTAACCGGAAACATGATACATGTGTGAATACATAGACAAACATATAGTCACTAGTATGCCTCTACTTGACTAGCTCATTAATCAAAGATGGTTATGTTTCCTAACCATAGACATGTGTTGTCATTTGATTAATTGGATCACATCATTAGAAGAATGATGTGATTGACATGACCCATTCCGTTAGCCTAGCACTTGATCGTTTAGTATACTGCTATTGCTTTCCTCATGACTTATACATGTTCCTGTAACTATGAGAAATATGCAACTCCCGTTTACCGGAGGAACACTTTGGGTACTACCAAACGTCACAACGTAACTGGGTGATTATAAAGGAGTACTACAGGTGTCTCCGAAGGTACATGTTGAGTTGGCGTATTTCGAGATTAGGTTTTGTCACTCCGATTGTCGGAGAGGTATCTCTGGGCCCTCTCGGTAATGCACATCATTATAAGCCTTGCAAGCAATGTGACCAAATGAGTTGGTTGCGGGATGATGCATTACGGAATGAGTAAAGAGACTTGCCGGTAACGAGATTGAACTAGGTATTGGATACCGACGATCAAATCTCGGGCAAGTAACATACCGATGACAAAGGGAACAACGTATGTTGTTATGCAGTTTGACCGATAAAGATCTTCATAGAATATGTAGGAACCAATATGGGCATCCAGGTCCCGCTATTGGTTATTAACCGAGAATGGTTCTAGGTCATGTCTACATAGTTCTCGAACCCGTAGGGTCCGCACGCTTAACGTTACGATGACAGTTTTATTATGAGTTTATAAGTTTTGATGTACCGAAGTTTGTTCAGAGTCCCGGATGAGATCACGGACATGACGAGGAGTCTCGAAATGGTCGAGACATA
Source organism: Triticum aestivum (assembly GCF_018294505.1). Lineage (NCBI taxonomy): Eukaryota > Viridiplantae > Streptophyta > Magnoliopsida > Poales > Poaceae > Triticum > Triticum aestivum. Next base: position 653,169,782 of record NC_057795.1, on the reverse strand, counting down.
AAGATTGATATATTGGACGACTATATTCGGACACCGGAAGTGTTCCGGGTGATTTCGGAGAAAACCGGAGTGCCGGGGGGGGGGGGTTACCGAAACCCCCGGGAGAGTATTGGGCCTTATGGGCCTTAGGGGAAAGGAGAGAGGGGCGGCCAGCATGGGCCGTGCGCCCCCTCCCACCTCTGGTCCGAATTGGACTCGGAGGGGGGGGGCGGCGCCCCCCCCCCCCTCTTTCCTTCCCCCTCTCCCCCTTCCTTCCCCCTCCTAGTAGGAGTAGGAAAGCAGGAGTCCTACTCCTACTAGGAGGAGGATTCCTCCTCCCTTGGCGCGCCCAAGGGGCCGGCCGGCCTCCCCCCTTGCTCCTTTATATACGGGGGCAGGGGGCACCCCAGGACACACAAGTTGATCTACGGATCGTTCCTTAGCCGTGTGCGGTGCCCCCCTCCACCATATTCCACCTCGGTCATATCGTCGCGGAGTTTAGGCGAAGCCCTGCGCCGGTAGAGCTTCATCATCGTCACCACGCCGTCGTGCTGACGGAACTCATCCCCGAAGCTTTGCTGGATCGGAGCCCGGGGATCGTCATCGAGCTGAACGTGTGCTGAACTCGAAGGTGCCGTACGTTCGGTGCTTGGATCGGTCGGATCGTGAAGACGTACGACTACATCAACCACGTTGTCATAACGCTTCCGCTTACGGTCTACGAGGGTACGTGGACAACACTCTCCCCTCTCGTTGCTATGCCATCACCATGATCTTGTGTGTACGTAGGAATTTTTTTGAAATTACTACGTTCCCCAACAGTGGCATCCGAGCCTGGTTTTATGCGTTGATGTTATATGCACGAGTAGAACACAAGTGAGTTGTGGGCGATACAAGTCATACTGCTTACCAGCATGTCATACTTTGGTTCGGCGGTATTGTGAGATGAAGCGGCCCGGACCGACATTACGCGTACGCTTACGCGAGACTGGTTTCACCGTGCGAGCACTCGTGCTTAAAGGTGGCTGGCGGGTGTCTGTCTCTCTCACTTTAGCTGAATCGAGTGTGGCTACGCCCGGTCCTTGCGAAGGTTAAAACAACACTAACTTGACGAACTATCGTTGTGGTTTTGATGCGTAGGTAAGAACGGTTCTTGCTAAGCCCGTAGCAGCCACGTAAAATTTGCAACAACAAAGTAGAGGATGTCTAACTTGTTTTTGCAGGGCATGTTGTGATGTGATATGGTCAAGACATGATGCTATATTTTATTGTATGAGATGATCATGTTTTGTAACCGAAGTTATCGGCAACTGGCAGGAGCCACATGGTTGTCGCTTTATTGTATGAAATGCAAACGCCCTGTAATTGCTTTACTTTATCACTAAGCGGTAGCGATAGTCGTAGAAGCAATAGATGGCGTAACGACAACGATGCTACGATGGAGATCAAGGTGTCGCGCCGGTGAGGATGGTGATCACGACGGTGCTTTGAAGATGGAGATCACAAGCACAAGATGATGATGGCCATATCATATCACTTATATTGATTGCATGTGATGTTTATCCTTTATGCATCTTATCTTGCTTTGATTGACGGTAGCATTTTAAGATGATCTCTCACTTAATAATCAAGAAGTGTTCTCCCTGAGTATGCACTGTTGCAAAAGTTCTTCGTGCTGAGACACCACGTGATGATCGGGTGTGATAGGCTCTACATTCAAATACAACGGGTGCAAAACAGTTGCACACGCGGAATACTCAGGTCATACTTGACGAGCCTAGCATATACAGATATGGCCTCGGAACACGGAGACCGAAAGGTCGAACGTGAATCATATGATCATTGGAAAGTTTCAATTTATATGATCATGGGAAAGTTTCAAGTATTTAACACTTGCAGGGCGACTTACCAAAGATTGTTGTAACCATCTGGGTCACGTGGTGTTTTAAGACGGACAATTCATTGGTTGCCTCTTCAAGAGCCGCCTCTGCCTTGTCAGCTCTTTGGGTTAAGGCATTCTTTTCAGAAGACCAAGTTTTCTTCTCCACCTCAAAGTCAGCCTTCAATTTCTCATGTTCAGACACACTGAATTCAAATTTGGAGTTGGCTCTTCGAGTTTTAGTTTCCTGTGCCTCTAGGCGTTTCTTCAGATAAGATACTTCAGACTGCAGTTGAGTGGTGGCAACCTGCGCAATTACTGGGTGAAAATCATGATTATTAGCATCTCATATTTAAGTCTCAAGCACTTTGCAAGAAAAGCACTTGACAATTGGGAGCTAATGTCTACCGCAGAAGTCTATCTACAACGGCGGTTCATGAGAGTAAGTCCCAAGCTCTTTGCAAGAAAAACACTTGACACTTGGGGGCTAATGTCTACCACGGAAGTATATTTATAGTGGCGGTTCATGAGATTGGCGGTTCACAAAATTAAAGTCCCAAACACTTTGCAAGCAAGACTAGTTGGCACTTGGGGGCTAATGCATATTGCAGTTCAAACGATGCAGTTAATATATTCTGCACAAGCATGTGAAGGACCGACTCATTCATTTTGATTAAACCGACCCTTGGGGGTTACGGATTAAGACAGATTTTTTACAGGATTTTTGATCTAGAGACATTATTAGTACTTATCTGATGCTTCTAAGTCTACAACATATTCATCATAAGAATTAGACTTGGGGGCTGGCATAATAAGGGCGATTTAGGGAAAAAGGAGATCATACATCAATTTTATGGTGCATCTGCTTCACCATGTCGATTTCAACGTCATGGCTGCTTTGCACTTGACTAATATAGCCAGACAAAACTTCCCCAACGCTCATGTGAGAGTAATCAGCAACGTCAAATCTGACATTGCAGCGTTCCAGGAGTTCTTCTTTGGCAGAGCACTTGGCAAGCACAGTAGGCCTTCCTGACTCAGTATAGCTGGTCTTAGTAATTTCAACATCAGCATCTTGAGGGTCACCTGTTTTGACGGGACTAGAAACTTCAAGATTTTCAGAGCCATCAAGAGCTTGCTCGGCAGGCGGGTCAGCGGCTGATGTTGGCAGTTCATTCGCCGGCTCAGGCGGCGGCTCAGTAGCAGAGGCTTCAGGTACGACCGTTTGAAGTGCCGGTTCTTTGAGGATTGGCTCGTTGACCGGCTTGTCCTTCTTGGCCTTCTTGCTAACCTTTGCTTTGCCGCTACATAAGATCAAAAGGTCAGTATAAGCATAAAAATTCAAAGTACAAGATAGGTAAGTCATCATTACCCTGGAGCGGTCTTGAAAGCCAGCAAGTTGGATTGAATTGAGTCTCCAGAAGAAGGAGATGTTTCCTCGCAATTCGAGTCAGAAGGGTTCAGTGGCTGACGAGTGAGACCCGCCAAAGGATAAGAGGAATCTAAGACGGGGATGACCTCATTCCGACGCTTTCTTGGTGTGTTGGGTAGACCGGAGGAGAGTTCCACGTCTTTGGTGGTCCGGGTTTGTCTCCGGCTCTCATGTATCTGTCGCTTCAAAAGAAATTGAGGATCTTGATAAGCTAAGGGATGTGAAAATCTTACTTTCCGGGTTACTTGGCAGATTTTTGGGCGCGACAAAGGCTCCGAGTCGGAGGAAATAATATTTACCTCTTCATCCACCCCATGACTCGTGCGTGTGTCATCCTGATCATAATCAGTATCAATAAGGTGATTAAAAAATGAGCCAAGAGAGTCAAGGGCTACCTCCTACTCAGAAGAATCATCCAACTGAAGTTGCTCAGAAGCACTGGGGGTCTTTCCGCGTCTCTTCACGACAGCTCTCCTAGCGGCTCTCTTGGCCTTCCTGGCTCTTTTTGCGGCCTCATGATCATATTTTACTTTCCAGAATTTTTCATCAGCCTGTGAAAGTCAGCAAAAGTTTAAGTACAGATAAAACATCAATGTAGGAAATGTTTTATTCAGTTTGGCCGCTTACCGCTGGAGCCGGGTTAGCTTCACAAAAAGGGCTTAATCCCACCTTGCCACAGTCTGCTAGGCTTTCATTCAGGAGAGATTTCGTCATATAATTGATGAGGTGATCAGGCAAATTATCAGGACTGTGCCGTAGAGGATCATCTTTCTTGCCTGAATAATTGCACATTAGACTGGGGTGGCGACTTAATGGAATGATCCGCCAGGCGAGCCAAACCCGGACCAAGTCAATGCCATTTAACCCGTTCCCCAGAAGAGCTTTGATTTTAGCCAAGGTGGGGCGAGCGTCTTGCGTTCGGCGGCTGATATCTTATCAGGAAGTGGATGATTGGAATCAAGACGCAGGGCGCGAAACCCTGGCAAAGGATTCTCATCAGCCGGAGAAGTGTCTTGACAATAAAACCACGTTTGATTCCAGTCTTTAGGATGGCTTGGCGGGTTGGCATAGGGAAAAATGACGTCTCTCGACGCTGGATTGAGACACCACCAAGTTCCAAGCTTTGTCCGCTGGCACATTCATTTTGGCGGTTCAAATAGAATAACTCTCTGAAGAGTAGCAGGTTGGGTTCTTCTCCAAGATATACCTCGCTGAACACTTGAAAATTACAAATGTTAGACACGGAATTGGGTCCGATGTCTTGAGGACGGAGATCAAAGAAGTGCAGGACGTCCCTAAAGAATTTTGAGCCGGGTGGTGAGAAATCCCGATTCATATGATCCGTGAAGACAATCACTTCCCCTTCCTTGGGTTGAGGTCTCTCTTCTGTCGGGTCAGGGGCATGATATGACATGATATCCCTTTTCGGCAGATAGCCAACTTTCACAAAGTCTTCAAACATCTGCTCAGTGGCAATAGACGGGACCCAGTTGCATGAGGTGTTTGTCTTAGGCGGCATTGTGAGGGAAGCCTAAGAAAGGATAAAATTTCCGGTTCAAATTTTAGCCGGAGAAAATATTATAGTGCATATCCAAGATGGCGGCTTATAAAGGGGCCTAATGGTATAAGGCTAATTATGTCAGATTATTTAAACTGCCATGAGCATCATAAGCAGTTAAGTTTTTAAACCGCCATGGGTGGTCAAGATTATCAACTGAGCATTGCCTTTTAAGCCAATGATGAGAATCGCCATGGCTAGGTGGATTTAACAAATACAAGTTTTTTGCCCAAGTGTTGCATAAACAAGTTTCACAGGCTGCAGCCATTATTTTGGATCAAGCAGCTGTTTAAAAAAGAAAATATTCTAGACCTAAAAATGAAGTATAGATGAGTTCATCAGTTCTAATGAGGCCTTTTTACAAGTAAAAGGGATCTGCTAGTATGGGAAATGGACGCGAAACAGCTACTGCATGAGCTTCATATTTCCTTTGGATCAAAAGAGGCTGCGGTGGAGAAACCACGAAGAACCCGTGATGAACAGCGAAGAACACATAGGAGCTCGCAACCCTAATGTGGATCTAAGGTGCGGAAAGAGGAAGACTTACAAGTGCGGATCTACTGCGAAGGGGCGCCACCGTTCTCTGGATTGACTCAAGTTGATGCAGCAGCCGGGGTCGAGGAAGACGAGGTGCACTGCGGCGGCGGCGAAGCTCGAGTGGCAGTAGGGTTGCGGGAGGAAGAAGAGGCAGGGAGGAGAAGAATGAGGAAAGACCTAGTCAGGTCTATTTATAAGGAAAAAACTGATGAGCAGGCGTGAAAAACGAGGAGGCCAAAGACATAATTTATCCAACTGCAAGGACGCCTTGATTTTCGGGATGGTATTTAAGATAACGATCCGTTGAGATATGTTGGACAAAACATGCATTTATGGCAGGCGAACGCCATGGTGGGTTACCACAGATCCAAAGGATGACGTCATGGAGGGTTACAAAAATTTCATAAGCAAAGAGCAGAAGATTTTTCTTAAGTGTTGAAGATTGACATTAACCAGTTTAAATCAATCTGGGGCCTAATGTTGGGGATATAACTATTAGGTATAACCCTCCCAGGAGGGGCCGGGTCACACCTATGACGAAGCCCACTGAAGACCCTTGAAGATGGCGGTTCAGTTAAAGGCCCAAGGCCCAGAGGCGACTTATTAAGGCCTGTAGAGATAAACCGCCATATGTATGTAACTTGTATTGTAAGGCGGGAATAGAGAGAGACCGAGCCCGACACTATTTATGAACCTTCCGGGACTCTGTGAGCCGCTGGGCATCAACCTCTGTATATAAAGGGACGATCTGGCGGCGGTTCAGGGCAAGTAACATCAAATTAAGTGCTAGGTCAAGCGGATTCACCCCCTGGTTATTGAGATATAAGCAATCCCACCCAAAACTGGATCGTAGGATTTTACCTCCACCGCAAGGGGCCGAACCAGTATAAACCTCGTGTCCTTTGTCACGTTCAACCCCTTTAAGCTTCCTAGTTGCGATGGCTCCACGACTAAGTCCTTACGCTAGGACATCTAACGTGACAATTCCACGACAGTTCCTCTCTGATAATAATTGCAAGTAGGAGCAACAAGCACATGCATATTATATCTATCAAAATCATCATGTGTAGTAGTAAAACGCAACCCATCAATATAATCCTTAATAAGGGCAAACTTCTCCGATATAGTGTAGTAGGGAGAATTCAAAAAGATAATAGGAATATCATGCGTGAGTGCAATAGCAACAATTTCATGTTTAATATAAGGAACTATAGCAAGTTCATCTCCATAAGCATAATTCATATTGGCATCTTGGCCACAAGCATAGCAAGCATCATTAAAAAGGGGTATTTTAAGAGAATCAACGGGATCATAACAATCATCATAGCAAACATCCTTCAGTGAGCATGAAGGGGAATTAAATAATGTATGATTTGAAGAGTTACTCTCATTAGAAGGTGGGCACGGGTAGCTAATCCGCTCTTCCTCCTTTTATTCTTCGCTCTCCTCATCATCTTTTTCATCTAATGAGCTCACAGTTTCATCAATTTCTTCTTCCATAGACTCCTGCAAAATATTAGTCTCTTCTTGGACAGTGGAGGAGTTCTCAATATATGTTTTAACATAGGCATTAGAAGCATAATTATCATAACAATATTGAAGTATGGCAAAATTTTCAGATTTGTAAAGAGTAGCATCATACTTTTCAATCAAAGAAGCAATTTCATAAGCACCCTTAAAAGCAACAAATTCTTCAATTTGTTGAACATCATAGTAATTATAAACACCCTTAGCATAAGAGGATACGATTCCATTGTCACTAAACGAGCATTGATAGGGAAGGTGTTTCTTAGGGTCTTCAGAACAACAAGTAAAATCATAAATTTCACATAAATTCCAAGCATAGCATTGCAAACGATGAATTTGATCCAATAAAAGTTTCCCTTTTTTTGATATACGGCGTTGCTCATAACAAGCATGCTCATCTAAAGATTTTCCCTCAATTAGACTAGTTGGGGTTTCAGCCCGAGCACATAGGGATCGAAGATGATCCAAGTAAAAAGCTTCAGGAGTGTGATAGATTTTGAGTGGTTCTTCAACCATTGGTGTAGTAGGTACAACTAATTTTTTTGGTATTTTGTGTTTCCTACCCATAACTAAAGATAGAAAACTAATAAGAACAGGAAATAAAAATTACTTAGTGATAAAGCAAACAAGCACACACGAGAATATTCAACCCACGCTATGACTCCCCGGCAACGGCGCCAGAAAAAGGTCTTGATAACACACAAGTAGAGGGGATCAATTGTAGCCTCTTTCGATAAGTAAGAGTGTTGAACCCAACGAGGAGCTAAAGGTAGAACAAATATTCCCTCAAGTTCTATCGACCACCGATACAACTCTACGCACGCTTGACGTTCGCTTTACCTAGAACAAGTATGAAACTAGAAGTACTTTGTAGGTGTTGTTGGATAGAATTGCAAGATAATAAAGAGCACATAAATATAAACTAGGGGCTGTTTAGATAAAGAAGCAATAAAGTAAATATAGCGAGTGTGGAAAAGTGGTGGTAGGAGTTGTGAAATTGTCCCTAAGAAATTGACTACTTTACTAGACCGATAGCAAGTTTTATTTGGGAGAGGCATAAGCTAACATATTTTCTCTTCTTGGATCATATTCACTTATGATTGGAACTCTAGCAAGCATCCACAACTACCAAAGATCATTAAGGTAAAACCCAACCATAGCATTAAAGTATCAAGCCCCCTTTATCCCATACGCCACAACCCCCTTACTCGGGTTTATGCTTCTGTCACAAGCAACCCACTATAAGCGAATCATGAACGTATTGCAATAGCCTACGTGGGAGGCAGCGACGGCAGCACGGGCATGGCATCCAGCTTGCGCAAACGGACAGTCGCAGCTTGCAAGAGTAGCATGCGCAACGAGCAGGTACATCACATCCCTGATTATATCTAATTCAGCTCTTCAATTTCTGGCCAATAGTTAAACCTGACGGTGTTGTAAAACTGCTTGTATGTAGGGAATCTATGAGAAAATGAAAACAATTTCTACTTTTTTTATAACTCCCCCAATCAATACTGAACTGACTGAATCTAATGTATCTAATCAAGTTTCCGGTGCAAACATACAAGCTCATGTTGTTCTTGAGCCTGAAGTGTCTAATGAACAGACTGCTAATGAAGGATTTGATGCAAACATTTTACATGCTCCTGCTGATGAACATATAGTGTCTAATGAGGGATCTAATGCAAGCATTTTGCAAGCTCATTGAAGGATTTAGTGTCTAATGATGATCTACTATGTTGAGAGAGACAGAGATTTGCAAGCATTGATGACAAGCAAATTATAGTGCATTTTCATAGCTTGAGGAGACGTCGAGGCCATCTACCAGAAAGTCCCTGTACCATGACAACATAGCATAAATACTTTTCTAATCTTTTGTTTGAAACTATTGGCATACTTGTGCAGGATAGATATATTGATATGCAGTTTGCGCACTGGTTATACGTGCAATTACACTTCGATATTTTCAGCCAGAGAATGAATAATTTAGGCAGGTATAGACCATGTTTGTAGTCCTTGTACACCATGTTGCATTTTGTGTTTTTTGGTGCTTGCATCATTTAGTGTTTATAATCTGAACTACTTTGGATCATTTGCTGGTTTTGAAAGTGCATGTAGCTTCACATTTCTCAGGTTATGTTGATTTCCGGAGTGCAAGTGCCTTCGTATTTTTTAAGTTAAATGTTCGCCCCTGGTAACTTGAATTCGTGGATCAGCCACTGCACACAAATCATACACAAATGTCAGTACGAATTAAATGAAATGCAGGGACTTACACTAGCTCGTTGTACAGGCTCACTGCAGCTCTGCTTGCGCTTGGGATGTTCCATGTACAAGTCCATGTTACCACTTGCTTGGATGTGCAGGCCTTGTGCTCCTTGCATCCCCCTCTGCATTTTTGACACGGTTAATGGTTGATCAAATAAGAGGAGTCGACCTTGATGTTGTACCGGAGGACAGATACTTACAAGGTTATACGGGTGTGTAGGATGTGTACCAGATTCCATAGCCCCGTCATGCTTTGCTAAAAAATGGATTTGCTTGTTTCAGATGATATCTCCAGAAGAAATAAGAGTTAAAGTCAGAGTTGCATAGGCGTGTAAGCTAAGAGAGCAGTGAAAGGATGTCCAAACATCGTCGAAACAGTGCACAAGGGAGTGATGTGTGGATACCTAGTTCGGGCCGGCGTTTGGGCATGCTCGCCTAGCTAGAGTGCGGGTCACTTCAGAGCCATTGAGGGTGATGCGCTGGCGTTGGCTGGCCACGCATGGATGCAGATCTTGAGTGGCAGCGGAGCGCTATGATGCGGTGGACGAGACCGTTGGTGAAGCCCCAACGACCTCGAGGGGCGGAGGTGCGATGATGTGCTCGGTGAAGTAGCCCCGGTGAGCTGGGAGACGGCGTTGGTGAAGCGCACCTGATGCGGTGGAACTCGGTGTCTGTGAGGCACATCGGTTGCGGCGGCCGATGTTGTCGGTGGACCACCCGGTGCGGCGGACGAGGGCATAGATGAGGTAGCTCCGGTGCGGTGGTGAAGCGCGACCGCCTTCTTCATCGTCGTCGTCCGGCACAGAGGTGGGAAACGGTGGGGAAAGAGACGAGACGAGGGGTGATTCGAGGGATGGCGGCGAATTAAGGATTTGAGCAATCTGGACGCGGAAGGGGACGGTGGAGAAGAGAGATTTTGCAGGGCTGAAATTGGGGCCGCCAGATATTTCATTCCGAAACATGGAAGCACGAACTTATATTGCCGTCGTCCTTTTTGGGGGGGAGGGGGGTGGGTGGCTGGGTGCTACACGTCCGTCCGACACACGCGACCACCCCGACAGGACTACGCTTCGGTGTCTTAATGCACCTGCCTTTGTGTCCATGACATGTGGGCCCAACAGGTGGCTGGCCCACATGTCAATCACCCAAGGGCTGTTTTGCCTTTAAGGCACCAAAGCAGCGTCCACCCCGACACGACCCTGGTCTGCCTGGTGCGCCTACATTTGAGAATGCAAATGAATCTTCTTTCATTTGCAAACGAATTTGTATGTATTACCATGCCCGTGTTTTCCTTGCAATAATTAGTCATTCGAAACGAGATACTCCATCTGTTCACTTTTGTAAGTCATTTCAGACAACTTAAAATGAACTGTTTTGCACATTGTCTGAAATGTCTTCAAGGTCTTATAAAAGTGAACATAGGGAGTACTATAAATTAATTAATGAGGAGTTATTTGAAAAAAATCAAAACGGTACCCACGCTAACGTGGATTAGAGTGTGTCACATAATTAGTTATTTGAATTAGAGTGTGTGTCACGTAGTTAGTTATTTGAATTAGAGTGTGTGTCACGTAGCGATCTCCAATTCTAACGTGGATTTCGCATTTCACTGTATCCATGCTACTTTTTTAATACAAATTCATATGTATATGATGAACACCATGGTAGTGAGAAAACTTTTGGATGGATTCGAACATATGACCTACAAAATAGCACAACAAATTGAGCCAATGTCAACTTTTCGAAACTTGGTATGGCACGAATTCGAAATAATTACCCGTATGCCTGGTCCTCGGTTCAAATCTTACAATGTACATCAAATTGAAACATGGATATTAAGTCTCGTACTATGTACATTCAAATGTTGTTTTTAGTCCCCCCTCCTCCCCGCGCGCACAAACGCTACATACTTCCTGTGTCGGTCAATCTTCCTCTCCTAACCACCTTAGCAAGCTATCGGTTTCCAACACACATTCATTCTTTCTCTCCATGTTTCGATCTCTAAGTCTCTCAACTACACAACCCCTTTTTCCACTCCTGTTACCAAATGTATTTAACTCACACACCCGCCATTGCACCCCATGCCGACCTCTCTCTCTCTCTCTCTCCCCTCTCCCTCTCTCCCTCTCGCGCTAAATACATGCATTGCCTATCTAGCCCCCCAACCTCTCATGCGCACGAACGCATGTTGTATATCTAGGTCACTCCCTCGAGACTGTCTCACTCTTTCTTCCGCACGGCGGGCCACGCTCTCTCAATCTCGCTCTCTTTATCTGTGTCTCGTTTAACCTCGTTTTCTTTCACACACAAATGATATATCTCCCTGTTCGGGCCTCCATCAACACACTCTATACTCTCTCATGCAGATTGTCTATCTAGGTCAGTCCATCCAAGTCGCCGCCACTCTTTCGACCTCATGGTGGGCCACGCTCACTCAATCTCTCTCTCTCTCTCTGTGTGTGTGTGTGTGTGTGTGTGTGTGTGTGTCTCGATTTACCTCGCTCTTTCTCGGACAAAAACGATATATCACCATGTTTGAGCCCAATTCGACCTATTCACATTGTATACTCTCTCACGCACATCGTCTATCTAGGTCACTCTCTCCAACCCATCTCACTCTTTCGATCGCACGGCGACCCTATGTGACTGGTTGACCCTGCTTCCTCCCACGCACAAAATATATCTACACGTCTGTGACTGGATCATCTCTCAAGCTCTATCTTACAGCCCTCACCCTTACCAAAATCTCAATCAGACGATATCTCTCCGGAGCATATATATTTGTTCAATGAATGTCGGACCACACTCACTTTGTCTCTCTATCTATATGTCTCTCGATTGACCTCACTTTCTCATACCGTATCTTCCACGCGTTGAAGCTACTACCTCTCCATTCCTTGCAAAGCCGGAGCTATTTACATTGCGAGGGGCACTCCAATCTTGGATTAATTTGTGTAGGCAATTATTCCGGTCGGTTTAGATTATATTTTCGTAGCATTCGACCCACAACTACTCCAAACGCTGTTGCAACCCACGCAACTCCCCTAGTTGATTTCCCTCTGGCTCGGTCATCTCTCTCTCGCACGTCCTTTCTCACCTTCAACATCGCACCATGGTATTATTGAAAAAACTATATTGTTCTCTTTAATTATTATAAATTAGCTACAAAACTACACACCGATAGTCCACTTGGAATGGAACAAATTTCGACCCACAAATTAAAGTGCTACAAACTACACACAAAGGGGCCCACATGTCATGAAACAAATTTGGACCCATATACAAATTAAAAAATAAAGGACGAGGATCGAACATGCGACCGGGCCTTCAAGCCGCACGTCAATAGGCAACATACGTAGAATAGCAATGTTTGTTGTACCCCCTTTGTTCACATAATATTTTTATATTACCACAGCCTAATTAATGGATAACATGTAATATTATTTTTAGTACTATTCGCCTTCACTTACTGGTGGGTTCCATGTGTGCTCTCTCTGTCTCCTCCCCTTCTACGTTTAGACGCACGGGCAAACAGGAAGAACTCGCGGGCGATGTTGCCATTGACCATATCTGGACGCGTTCACAACTCACAAGTCGCGGCACCAGTTTCACGTACTAGCAGCACTAGTCAGTGTGTACGTGCAATGCACGTTAATTTGGAAGTATGTTAAGTGCATGCGGATATTAACTACTAGGATATTATTTGCGTGTTGTCATGTGATTAGCACTATTTTTGGCATGAAATTAACTGCACGCTAAACGTGTTGAGCGCTCGATATTGAAGCAGTCTAGGTCGTTGGATGACAAGGAATACATGTGGCCTGATGATGTTTTATATTTAATTTTATACGGCTCTAGCAGAACATTCAATCAATCAAACCATATATTTCGTTCAGTCTGACCCCGACTTTAAATTATACGACGATCAATATAAAATAAACGGAAATGATAAATGTTCGGATTTTAAGCATGGCAATCCGAACGTTTTTCATGGCAAATTTAGATTACGCGGCGGCGGCGGGGGCGCTCGCGGTGGGAAGCGGCTCCTCTGCCGTGCTCTATGTGTCGTCGGGCCACTGACTGACGGCGACGGCGGCATCTTGCGCCGTTGTTGGCGTACTCCTGGACGTTGGCCTAGCTTCAAGGAAGGCCAAAATGTTCTGCACTTTGGAGCGAGTCAACTGGCATTGGTGCAAGGAAGCGGTCGACGGCGGCCATCCATGCCGCTGAGGGGGGAACTGGCACCCGCGCGAGGACAGGCACTGTCAACGGCATGGCGGAGACGTTCGTGTGCGTGGGCACCGGCACGGGCGCGCACATCAGTGCACGCGCAGGCGCATGCGCTGGCAGGTGCACGGGCACTGGCACGGGTGTGCACGTCAGTGCACGCGCAGGCGCATGCGCTGGCAGGTGCACGGGTGCGTGAAAGTCGGCAGGGACCTCGTGGAACCCCGTGGCATCAAGCTCGGCGACAATGTGCGGCTCCCATCCCATCAATGCCACGGGGATGGGCGCTGGCGTAATCGTGGGCGACGGGAGCCGGAACGGGAGCGGGGAAAAGCGTGGCGTCTTCCCGCAAGGCCAGTTCAAGCTCGTCCCAAAGCGCCTTATGTTCTTGAGACTCCGGCTGGGTGTCTTCCTCATGAAACTGGAATACTAAGGGCAGACCATCGTGATGCGGCATGGCGTACGTTTAGGTCAGGATAGTTGGAGGTAGACGACAGGAGAATCGGAGAGGAAGAGAGATGATTGTAGCGATACCGGGTAGTGCGGGGTTGATTTTAAACTGCGGCGCCGGCGACATTAAAAGTGGGAGCAGTTGGGACGACGGTGGGCGGCGGAGCCTGGTCAAAGGGCTCGCCTCCCGGTGAGTCTGCACAGCGGTCTGCTCGCACGCCTCCTTGACAGCCGGCGCAGCGGTCTGCTCGCATGCCTCCCGTCGACTCACACGTTTGCTGGGACGGCACCTGCCGATCAGAAGCGGGGACTCGTGGCGGCACGTAAACGCCCACGGTTTCAATAGTGAAAGCGTTCGCCTTAATGTGACAGGTCTTTTCCCGCAAAAAAAAACATGACAGGTTTTTGTTCCAAAATACCTTGGCTCTTCATTTGTGGAACTTGTCATAAGCAGCTTGTCTCGAATTGAAGAAAAAACTTACGAAGTAATATTTCTGCCATATCACGTGACCATGCTCAGTTTCAAGAATTTATGCTCCCTTTTGGATTTTTTGAAATTTAAAACCCAGGATTTGAAACAATATCATAACCTGCATCATGCAATAAATTTTCAAGCCATACATCTGTCCTGTTGTATTTCTTAAGAAAGGATTTGGTCGAACATTTTGCTTAGTTAAACCGCCTTTCCAGTTTATAGGGCTCAGTTCAAAAATCTCACCAACCAAGGTAGATGGTGAGTGGTGGAACAATTGTTGTAGTTTGCAAAACCACTCAATTAATGCGCTTGTTTTCCTCAAAAATTGTGTTTACGAATGCATTAATTGCAATGCATGCATGCATAAAGTACATGCATTGGTCAATTTTCTCTTAATACTTGCATGTAATGTTTTATTGCACCTTGAAATCTGAACATGTGATGGGGAACAACCAAATTGAGACTTATAGAATGGGAAAACTAAAATTTTGAGATAAGCCTATAAACCGGAAAGGAGGGAGTAAAAGGGTAATCCCTCCGTACCAGTGCATTGCCTGATATATTAATTCAAGTACTAGGCATGAACAAAAAAAGTACTACTAGGCACGTACAAACGGGCTCAATTATGTGCTCATCCTGGTGTAGTAGTAGTAGTACTAGGCAATGCAGTTGACGGGTGACATTGACGAGCGGCGAACGAGGGAATTGAACCGTGCTCGGCACGATAGGTAACATTGTCTAGTTACTAAAGCATCCCTCCGTTGTTCATCGGTAGTCATTATGGACCGAGGACATGAGGGGAATTTCCTAGGGCTGGAATTCTGGCCGCCAGATATTTCGACTTGAAACGCTGAGGCTCGACTGGTTGGGGTTGCCTAATGTGCGGACCACGCATGCCACCGAAGGACACGAGCCTGTTTTTTTAAGGATCAACATGAGCCAAGGTCTGGCTGGTACGCCGTTGGGTCCTACCATTTGAGAATACAAAAGGAACCTTTTAAATTGCCGAACAAATCTATGTGTATTACAATACCCGTATTTTCCTTGCAAATACTAATCTCAATGTGGTAATTGATTTATGACGAGTCGTTGAATTAGAGTGAATTTGTGATATAGTGATCTCAACGTGGATTTCACATTTCATGGTATCCCTAGTAAGTTTTCCAATGCAAATTCAAATTTAAAATATGAACAATATGGAGGTGAGAAAACTTTGTATGTAACAAGCATATGACCACACACACACACACACACACACACACACAGAGAGAGAGAGACACACACGCACGAACACAACAACAATCCAATAAGTATAGTGCATCTATTTTTCCAACCCATGCATGTATGACACGAGTTCAAAAATACTCCTTCTATTCCTAAATATTAGTCTTTTAGAGAGTTCAACAAGTGACTACATACGGAGCAAAATGAGTGAATCTAGACTCTAATATATGTCTATATACATCCGTATGTGCCAGTCCATTTGAAGCCTCTAAAAAGACTAATATTTAGGAACGAAGGGAGTAAAATGTAAGACATCCATGGTCCTCAGTTCAATATTTAAAATGAACATGAAACAGAAACATGAATATTAAGTCTAGTACTACAGTACATGCAAATGTTGTGTTTAGGCGGAGCTATGATTGTCAGGGGTCAACCCCTCGACCTTAGATAAAACTGTGGAGCTCTGTTTAGGGTTGTTTAGATTATATTTGTTCCCACCCTCCCAACCACCGATTGGTTGTGCACCCACCACCCCTCCTCCCCGGGAGAATATCATGTGCCCCCATACCTTACATGCTATATGCCGATATGAGTTGCTTGGATCTTGTAGATCTGAAATATAGCAGCTCACATGATGTGTCTTAATTTTTTTGCAGGAAACCTTGATGAGTTTGAGAATTGCACATAATTTGTACAAAAACTACTTAGATTGCCTTTGATCCCATATCCAACGACCTTGAAGCTCGTATCACTGTAGCATCTAAGATGAAGAAGGACATCATATTCTCCTGTATGCAAGAATATCATGTGCCACCACACCTTAGATGCTTTGGTGATACAAGCTCTTCGGAGGCGTTCGATTTGTGACCCAACACCTCCTCGGTGGTTCGAATGGTTTTTTGCAGAAAAGCCCCAAAAGAGTTCGGTCACTGCTTACAAGCACAAAGACTGCTCAGATGCCATTGGATCTCAGATCAAACGACCTCCAAGCTCGTATCACCGTAGCATCCAAGCTGCGATAGCACCTTATGTTTTCTCGCACAGGAGAGTATGAGGTGCTCCTGTACGTAGATTCTATGGTGATACGAGTTCACTGAGATCTAACGGCCCATAGTAGGAGGTTTAAATGTTTTTGCAATATACGGCTGATAGAGTTTGGGAAATGCGCAGAAAGTACAAGTACTATGCATGTGCCATCTGATCACTGATCATACGACCTAGATGCTCATATCACCGTAGCGGGTAATTAAGCTACGGGGAGCACCTAATATTAGCACCGGGGAGCCGTTGGATCGAAGATGCAGCAGCACACACGAGGCCTGAATGTTTTATTTGCAAAAAAAAACTTTGGAGAGTTTGGAAATTGCGCATAATTACAAAGACTACTCCCAAGCCATTGGATCTCACTTCCAATGGTGTAAAAACTCGTATCACCATAGTATCTAAGCTGCAGGGTGGATGTGATACTCTATGATGCTGTCATTTTTGTTCGTAAACTTGCAAAATACATGTAACTCGTGCCGTCACTTGTCTAACGGCGCAAAGTGTTTGTTCAAAAAAACCATCCTACACTAAAATATCGAAACAACACACGGGGGTCCCACTTGTCATTAATCAAATTTGGACTTAAAACTAACAAATCTGAAAGACAAGATTCGAACTGGCAACTTGGACTACAAAGCGTAAGTCGATAGCCTGAAAAAATGAACGGTTGTTGGCTTTGTCCCATAACTTGATTTTATACAGTACTTGCGTTGACTAGAGTAGAGGGAGTGCCTCGTCAACATGTGCATGACCGTTGTCTCACTTACGGGTGGTCCCAGGTCTGCGATCTCAATCTCTCTTCTCTCCATCATCTAACCTTTGCACGGGTACACACGAAGAGCGGCGCTAGCTTGCCGTGGTGTTATTACAACTAAAAAAAGCTTGGAAAATAGAAGAATCGCCTAGAACAAGAGACGTTGCGGCTGGTCGAGATGGAGCTAACCGTGCCACATTTGCATGATGAAGCTGTGTGGCTAGTGGGGTGTTTTCGACCGACTGGCTGGGTCCCGAGGTCGAACCATAGGTACTACGTCTGATACAGTATATTTTTACACGCACATTTTTCCTCCATGCCGAGACGTGGCACACCCTACCGCGCAGTTTCGGGGTCCTCCCGGGTGGTGCACGCATATATTCTTCCTGACGTGGGACGCCCTACCGCGCGTTTTCTGGGTCCTCCTCGGTCGTAGCGCCGAAGCAAGTAAATGAGTCGTCAAATCACGAAAGACCACCTTTCCCGCCGAGTACATCAGTGAAGCACGGTGGCTAGCTAGTTGGGATAGTTCGACCGATTAGCTAGGTCGTCGCCACATTTGTTTTTTCACCCCTTTTTTTATCTACTTGCCGGCAGGTAAATTTAAATATCCATCACAGCGTTGCTCTGGTGTTTGGGTGCGGTAGGATTTTAATTTTTTTATTAACGGGAGCAGGCGCGGCAGGATTTTTAATTTTTTGATTGACGGAGGAGGCGCGGTAGCAATTAGTCACGATGACTCCGCCTGTAAAAACCCACTGCTCCCTGATGTGAGAAGCCGTTGACTGGTGTTTTACCATGGTGAAAACCAAAAGATTCCCCGCTCCTCGGCTGGCTCCCTCCGCCTTCCCGTAGATTGCATTGCCTTTCAGCCGTTTCGCCCCCTTTGCTTCCTCTCCCCATTGCTTCTACCTGGTGCCATGGCGGCGCAGCAGATCACGGAGTCCGGGGTGAGGCGCCTGACACAGGAGCTCCATGCCAAGGATGCGGAGCTCAGGGCCAAGGACATGGAGCTCCGTGAGCTCAAGGAGGAGAGGAGTGCTATGCTCCTCCGTTATGTGCGGGAGTTCAGGGAGCTTCAAAAGCGGCAGGCGTCCACCACAAAGATGCTCGAGGCGCCGGCAGCGTTGCTGCAGAAAGCGGGAGATACCATAGGCCGTCAGGGTAGCCGGCTGGAGCGCGAGCGGGCCAATCGTGACGAGGTCCAGGATCGCCTCAGCCACTTGGTGAACCAAGTTGCCACGCACGTGTTGCGGCTGCACGATGCCTACCGTCATGCCAGCGCAACGATGCCAGCCATCGGGCTAAACCCGTTCGACCACCCGGTCGACTTCAATGAGCTGCAGCTTCCTGACCTGGTCTCCTTCTTCACCTATATCTCTGAGGAGCTGAGCCATCTCCACGCGATGGTGGGGGCTGAGCTGGACAAGGAGGGGTTTCGCGCGGCCGTCGCCGTTGCCGGGCGAATCCTTTCAGGGCTCCGTCACCGGAATCCATTCATGCCATTGGACACCGTCTTTGACAAGCTGGCTCCCGTCGACCGGGAGCGGGCTCTGCGGGTGGTTGCACCCTGCATCACCAACATCGTGTGCCTCGAGAAGCAGAGGGACTTCAGTGGTGTTTAGGCGCCCTCTGCATGGGCATGTCCATGTCTTGGCGCAACATGACCGTTGGATCAAACTCAGACGGTGCAGATCCGTCACTGTAGCACAAAGCGTGTGGGTGTGTTTGGTTGCATTCTCATCTCAATATAGTTGTTTCCTCTTCGTGTATTTTTGTCAACCTACTAGTGTGGACTCATGCACCCTTCATGCACTCTGCCAAACACCCAAAAGTGGGTCGAGAAGGGAACTTTTGCTCCCATCCCGTGCACCCTTCATACACCCTGTCTAACACTATAGGATGTGCTTCATATGGTTCATGTTTCATGGAGTACTGTAGCACCGTACTCTCCATGCGTTGTGGACCTAGTTCTGTTAACATTGATCACACTGTTCATTCTCGACCGGACAGTCGAAAAAGCGGTACTATGTTACATATAGGAGTAGTTGACATGCGCACAACACAACAACAAGATTGTGTAGTACTGACGTATGAACCACTACACATGCCTAGTAGTAGGAGCACTGTGTATGTTCAAGTGGTTGTCGTGTTTCGCACTCCTCCGTCGTAAGAGTGCAAACGCTTGTTGTAATCATTTTTTTCTTCAGAATGAAAAAAAGTGGACACGCTCTACCGTGCGGATCCTCCTCCAGCCATGCACTAAATTACTCACTTTCACCGACATGTGGGACAGCCAGCACCTGGGTCCACCAGCCATGCACTAAATTACTCCGTAGTAGAGTGACGGTAGACTACCTCGATCGAACCGCCGCAGTAATGCCCAATGAGCCGTCAAATCACAAAGCCCCCTCCTTTCCAGCAGTAAGTTGGACGGACGAAGAAACCACCATTTCACTCTTCTCTCTCAGCTTCCTCTCTTGAAGAAAACCCCCACTCACTTCGCTTCTCCCTCATCTCGTTCCTCCTTTCACTCTTCTCTCCCAACTTCCTCTCTTGGATGGACGCCGGAGCACCGGCCGACGTGATGTCTATGGCTCTGGCCAAAACCGTCGAGGCTCATGGTACGAAGAAGCGCAAGCACCCCGCCGAGACTACCATAGACAAGCTCAAAGCCATCGCCCTGTCCAAGCCCCCCCTCTCCGGGATCCCTCATTAAGCAAGTCCAGGTAATGTCTCTTGTTGACGATCTTTTTCTCGATCTTGATCGTGTTTTTTCATCTAACACACAGTACTAGTACTGGTAGTACAACTTTCTGGGTGATCTTGCATGTGATTTTAGTGTGCCAAATGACGGTTCTAAATTCCTCTTTTGACCAAAACATGCGAGAGGTTGACACTGATTTCTTATAGATTACTTTCAACTACTCCCTTTGTCCCAAATTTCTTGTCTTAGATTTGTCTAGATACGGATGTATCTAATACTAAAATGTGACTTGATACATTTGTATCTAGACAAATCTAAGACAAGAATTTTGAGACGGAGGGAGTACTCTATGAACATCAATGCTACCTTTTAAGAAGGTATATTTGCCTCAGTAACTTGTGTTATGGATATTGCATGTAATCCCTCTGCTCTCATGCCTTTGAAGACATGTTCTAGTGTCTTTGTTCACTCATTTATGTGCGTATATGTAGTCATATATGGTGTATAATATCGAAAATCATCTTATATTTCTGAACGGAGGTAGTAATGAAATATGGTTTCTGTTTGAATTAGAACCAGGTCCGCGGTGGAGATGAACTTCTCATACTCATGTCGTGTGAACTGGAAGACCTGATGATGAGTTCTACTGCTGAACTATCCAGCTACTGTGTCCTTGTGGGCACGTGTCCTGAACTAGTGTTTTCCTGTAGCATTGTTGTCAGGCGTGTTCTCGAGGTTGTACTTGACCACAACAATTTCCTGGTTGTGCCTTCGATTACGAAGGGTGTGGTTCTTGTAAAGCTTCCCAATAAATCTGATGTGGCCTGTCTTCATCATCATGTTTATGAGTGGAAAGACCACTCCGTTAGGTTCTCCAAGGTTGACAAGATGGTGATGGTGCATGTAGACATCTCACACGAAGTCCATGGCCTAGTCAGTTATGTGGGGTTCATCCCGTAGGTCGGTGGCAAGAAATAGTCTGCAGAGTTTAGTTAGTGCAACTTTGCTTGTCTGTAGTAAGTACTATTGTTCAGTACTTGATTTGTGTTTGTGAACCCTATATTGTTTATTAGTACTGCCGCTTTTGGTGTGTGGTCAGTCCTGAGAACGGTCTATGTTAATGTCTGTCCACTCAATTCAGTCTGTACATTTTGAAGTATCCAGATCATATTTTTTGCGAGGACGGTTTATCTATTATGGTTACACTCCAATATCTGTATGCATTGCAGGGTTTATCGCACCCACCAGGATTTCCAGTCCCATGGATGTTCGGTCCATATGATTTGTCACGACCTTTGGACTGTCCTGCTTGTGGGAGTAGGCAGGGCCCTTGCATGCCACGCGTAGTTGGACGATCAATCTTCTGTTTAGTACTTCAACATAGTGATTTCCTGGTAAGGATTCACTCGTGTCACATCAAGTAAATCTTATTGATTTACTGTCTAAATCTTATTAATTTAATGTCATGTTTCCTTTCTTTTCCTACAATTTTACGATGCAGGTTTTGCCATGTGACATTCATCATAGAATAAACCGTTTGGTTTGCTCTACGATGGCTATTTTTGCAGGTTTCACTTCTTATGTCGTGTCAGTAACGAAGGCACCGTCCATCACTTATATTACTGGAAAAAATTGGATCAGTTTGTTGTGTGAGTACAAGCTGAATCCCTATGATGAACTGCAGTTTGGTTTAACAAAAACGCCACAATTAGTCCTTCTCGCGTTTAAAAGAAATGAAGAAAAAAACTGGATCACGGTCACGGATCCTAGTCAATTTAGAAAGCTGATCATAGCAGACCAGACACGATCGCCGCTGTCTCGCACAAAACTAGCACCAGCAGTTGCTCTAGCACTGACAGTGGTAGCAACTCAGTCTGATCCAACTGAGGATTGGGCACCGACCGCGTCAGTGGATCAGTCTGATCTACCGGAGGATCGGGCATCGACACCGGCACTAGCTCTACATGGAGCACCATATCCGGCAGCAGCAGCGGCTTTGGCACCTGCACCAACACTTGCACTTGCATTTGGTCCGGCCCGTGCAGTTGCACCGGCAACAGACTGGGCTGTAGTTGGCACTTCATATACCAAAGTCCTTACAAAGACCGACATGTCCACCTTCTTGGTAAGCATTGGCCGCCCAAGTGCTTCGTTCTTTTTTCTTTCCATGTTGTTTCACATGATTCAGTGTGTTGATCTAACTGTTAGGGTATGTCTTCTTGTTTTCAAACAGAGAATTCCTAGAGCAACGAGGGAGTCATTCAACAATCCGGGCGACTGCGGCCAAGCTTCTCTTACCATGCGCAGCCTTGGTGTGAATGAACTTGCTCAATATATCGTAAGTACAAAGGATGGTCGCATGATGATTGATGTTAAAGGATGGTCAAGGTTCAAATCTAAATCATATCTTGCGGTAGGGGATGATGTCAAAATCGAACTTTCTCGGCAAGGAGAGCTGGTCCAAATCAACTTTGAATTTCTTCAGTAGCAGCACGCAACTGCCGAACTGATCTATCCTCTGAGAGATTTTGATGTAATAATCTGGCATGGTGAAACAAGTGTCCTGTGTGTATAAGTAGTACGACAATATTATTTATCACATGGTATATCGTTGATAGAATTGCAACTCTGATTGCTAGTTAGGAACTGTCGTTCGATTTCATTCCAACAGCTGCCGTGCTTTATTCAATTTTGTGTATTCGCCTTGCGACAGCATCTAAAACCAGCGCAGTACCGATCACTTGCAATATGAAAAGCGCTGAGGTAGAACACATGGGCCCCCAAACATGCAGGGTCGGCCTGCGGCCCAAAATCCAGAACCGTGAGCCTATCTGAGTATTATATTCTCAGCTGAACCCCCATAATGCCTGTGCGTTGCATAGGGAGTATATTTCTCGGCAAGGTGAGCCTGTGATATAAAAAGATTTGTATATTTCTTTACAGGGGGAGTATCTTTCTGTCAATATATATATATATATATATATATATATGTGTGTGTGTGTGTGTGTGTGTGTGTGTGTGTGTGTGTGTGTAACTAGTTACTCCTGTCTTTCTACTTCCTTTCGCTGATATGTGGGGCAACCGGCAATGGGGTCCACATGCCATATGCACAAATTAGAGTGCACAACTTCACGGTAGACACACCCCGGTCGTAGCGCCTCAGTAATGCCCAATGAGCCGTCAAATCACAACCCCCCCTTTCCAGCTTTAGCAGTAAGCTGGACGGACGAAGCGGCAATATTTCACTGGGCCTGAATCCCCTTCTCCCTCGTCTGCTTGTTCAGAGAAAACCCCCGCTCGGCGATTGCATAGGGTTTTCTCATGGAGAACCAGGTACGAATTCTTCATCCATACCCGATAAATCCAAGTCCCTTGGTCGCAGGTAATCCTAGGATGGCAGCCGCCACCGTTGATGCATTTTCCTTCGTACTAAATCTAGTGTGTTTCAGTTGTAGTGCCCAAACTGTGAGTACCCTATAGATTTCTGTGCCTTCGGCGAGACGCCACACTTGTTCCTTCTCATCCTACCACAGCATTTTGAAACGCGCACAGTATGTTCCTAGAATCCTCTTCTCCATCCGGGAGGGTGGGGTTTTTTGAACATGCTGTGTTCTCATATTATTTTTCCTGCAGTGTATTATTTGCTCTGCCAGAACACATGTACTCAAGATGCTCGGCCTTGCCATAACTGAATACACTAGTTTAATGGTCACAGTGAAGACAATCCATGGATATTACTTCCGAGTTCGGTTCATGAACCAAGAAGATCGCTGCTTTTTTTATGGCCGAACTTGGATATTGATGGAAATAGCAGAACCTGGTCTCATCTTCACTGCGATCTTCCACCCCGACGTCGTTCCAATTGTTCATCCATGTTAGTTTTATATCTGGCTCTTGCTTGTTGCCTCGATTACTTCTTAATCCACCTATTCTGTCTAACTAATCACAATTTAACTTTAGAAGTAGCAACGAATATCTCATGAAGATGATACTTCTAACTAATATTTTCTTATAATTGGTGGAACGTGTAGATTTTTTCAGAGTTAAGCAGGCTGCTCGTTTGTTATTCTGTAGTAACTCGGCTGTTACTGATGGCACTGAAGTTGACTGGGACGACATCCACATGTTCCTACACTTTATTGATCGTCTTGAGGTCCTTGTGGGGCATTTCAATGGTGGAAGGCCATGTGGGATATGTGTGCCACTGCTGCACTCGTTGAACAGGTCCAACTGTGTCAAGAAACTTATGGTACGAGCTGTTTTCTGTTATATATGTTGTTCATAAACTATTGCTTATACACAGTTTTACAGCTGTGATCTTCTTGAAACAGGAACTGCCGAGTTCTATTGTTCCTATACACATGCCTGACCATGGTCGGGTCAGACTTGCGCTTGATCACAACATGATGTTTATGTCGACCTACTCAATTCCCCTTGGAGGCGAAAAGATACTTATTCATGGGTGGTCTCAGATAATGAAGGCCCGTCCATCTTGGAGAATAGGACAGAAGATTATGTTCATACTTTTCCATGGCTCTAAAGTGAATATCCTGTTTATTGACCACGTTGCGATATGAAGCCGCTTTTAGAAGGTTGTGGATGCGCGGGGTGGCGCCTGGGCATTGTCCTGGGGCTTGGCGGCCTCACCCTTGGTTAACTGTAGCCTGTAGGCAAAGTAGCACTGTTCGAGGCGTGCTTTGTACGGTTGAACCTGTATAAGTACTCATACTGCTTTCAGCTTTGGTTGATAAGTGCCCTTGCTGGTTTCAGTTAAGGTTGTTAAGTACTCCTGCTGCTTTTCCAGTCTGTCATGTTTCTTCAGTCCTGTCTTCCTCTAGCCGCCAAAACCAAACCAGCGCCGGCGGGGCCGCCTGCTTCCACCTCCCACGGCTGGCTGCGCCTCAGCGCACACATCGCCGCCCCACCGTCTCCTAAATCGTTAACGCCGACGTCCTCCGCGCGCTTTGGTGCACTCACCGCGGCGCCGCCCTCTCGCGTTGTCAACATGGTAAACAAACAACAGGAATCGGCAGAAGTACGTAGAGAGGATGACAGTAGGGGCCCACCACGTCAGCGTATGGAAAAATAAAATGCTTCCTCCTAGTGTTTTCCTGACATCTGGGACCCACGACATTGTGAGCGTATATAGTCAATAGACAAGAGAACAGCACAAGATCGGCTGACACCTGGGACGTAGCTACTCGAGCAGTATTTTTTTTGTTTGGTATTGTTGAGACGGAGCAGGGTTTGAACTGGGCTGTGGCCCGTCTAGCCCAAGCTTATATTTTATGTTCACCATGTGACCAGCCCAGCTATTTTTTCTTTGTGCAAATGAGCCCAGTTTATTTTTCTGAAGAATACCCAATCCAGGCCTACTTATTTTTCTATGCCTTGAAAGTAATATGAAATGGGTTGTAAATATAAAAACAGATGACAAATTGGCAATTACTTTATAATTTCTGATTTTTTTCACATTTTCAAATTCCTATTTCACTGGGCATTAACCTAATTCAAATATATCTTCAAAGTACTTTAAATCTGGCTCGACATTTCGGTATTAAAAATAGTTTGGAACCCACAGAAATATGCGAAATTGGCCCTGGCCAACCAAAAAAACGACCACAATAAATTGCATAAGAAGTTTCCATGAGCTATATATAAATTATTAAAAAAAAGAGAGAGTGGTCTAACTTGTGGGCCTGTTTAGTTGACGCGTATGCAAGATTTTTTTAATTATTATATACTATGTCAACAAACGATTCTAGCAGACGTAACCATTGGATGTCAATCCAACGGCCGTCATGTTTCTTCAATCTCTGATCTTCTTGCTCTAGCCGCCAAAGCAGCGCCAGCGGGACCGCCTGCTCCCACCTCCCGTGGTCGGCTGTGCTGCCGTGCAGGCCTCAGCGCCCCCTACTACTCCCACCGTTGGCCAGGGCATCCCTCTACTCACCCACACCCCCTATTATTCTGCGGCGACGGCAGCCTCACACTGCAGCCTAACCGGTGAACCCTCGTAATCCTCTCCGCGCGGGCTTCCACTGCCGCGTCTTCCCCGGCTCTGCGTCGTCCGCTTCCTAGGCCTCGTCGTCGTCCACCGCCGTGGTGCTCTCGGCGCGGCGTGGTCAATGTGGTCAATGGCCGACTTCCATCGGAAGAGTACTATACGTGGAGAGGCTGACAGCTGGGTCCACGGCAGCCGCAAGGAAGTGCCTCCTTATTACGCGGAAAATAATTATTCCTCCACCTGACATCTGGGACCCACTGGACGGGCCACCAGTATTTAGCAAAAAACGTTTCCCCCTGACTGCTGGGACCAACAGGTCGGGCCACTGTATTTCGTGAAAAAAGTGTTCCCCTCGCTATCAGCTCGGACCCACCGAAAGTGCCTCCTTATTACGCACAAAAAAATGAATATCCCCTGCTAGCTGGGACCAACCTTGGTGGGAGGCTGACTTGTGGGTCTACTAAGTTGACTGGGACAGAGGCCTTTGTCAACCTTAGTCAATATATGAACGATTCTAGCTCCAGTGACCGTACGATGTCCATCCAACGGCCATAGTGCTTCTTCAACCTCTGGTCTTCTTGCTCCAGCCGCCCAAAGCAGCGTCGGTCGTGCCGCCTGCTCCTGCCGCCCGTGGCCGGCTGTGATGCCGCGGAGGCCTCACCACCCCCTACTACTCCCACCCCTGCCAGGCCATCCCTCTACGCACCCACACCCCCTATTATTCTGCGGCGAGGGCAGCCTCCCACCGCAGCCGAACGAGTGAACCCTCATACTCCTCTACGTGTGGGCATCCACTGCCGCGTCTTCCCTGGCTCCGCGTCCTCCCCTTCCTAGGCCTCGCCGTCGTCCACCGCCCTGGTGCTCTCGGCGCGGCGTGGTCAACGTGGTCAAGGAATGGCTTCCATCGGACGTTGACTGTACGTGGAGAGGCTGACAGCTGGGTCCACGACCGCAGCAAGGAAGTGCCTCCTTATTACGCGCAAAATAATTATTCCTCCACCTGACAGCGGGGACCCACCGGATGGGCCAGCATATTTCGCGAAAAAACGTTTCCCCCTGTCTGCTGGGACCCACCAACTACATCTTCTCATGCAAGAAAGTGCGTCTGAAAAAAAACGATTCGCCCCCCTGACTGCTGGGACCCACCAGCTACATCTTCGCACGCAAGGAAGTGTGTTTGGGCAAAAAAACCAAAACGATTCGCCCCCCTGACTACTGGGACCCACCAGCTACATCTTCACAGGGAAGGAAGTGCCTGACAGTCGGGACCCACCTGGTCGAAGCGTACGTACCGTTGTCATTCTGGTCGCGAACGTGTATGTACATGCTGGTCGATGTAGAGGCGCGCACGTGTCGTAGTAGAGGCGCGCACGTGTCGTAGTAGAGGCGTGCACATAGCTTGTAGACGTACGTACAGCGGCGAGGGTGCAAGAAAGAAAATACGGCCACGTACGTACATACGGGCAGGGTCTCGAACGCCTACTCGCGCATATGTACATGGCTGGGTTGGAACGGAGAAACATCGTCGTCGTCGTGTTCATGGGGAGGCAACGGAATGCGTCGTGTTCATCGGGAGGCAACGGAACGTGTGGGAGCCAACCGGCTGGGTCGGAACGGAATGTGTGGTCGTGTTCATAGGGAGGGCTTGGACGGAACAGGCGATGGAAACGAGGCCTGGCGTACCGCACAATGGAGGAAACAGCCTTGTGTTCGACCGGCCACGTTCGAAACGGGGTCCTGTTGATCGGGAGGGGCCTGGCGTACCGCAGAACGGAGGAAACAGACCTCCTACGGTCGAAACGGGGGTCCTGTTGATCGGGAGGGGTGTGGCGTACCGCCAAACGGAGGAAACGGACCTCCTACGGTCGAAACGGGGGTCCTGTTGATCGGGAGGGGTGTGGCGTACTGCAAAACAGAC
>NC_057795.1:653015203-653141269 GCF_018294505.1 Triticum aestivum | reverse complement strand
CTTAACAGCCATCGATCGATCGCTCGGGTTCAGTAACGCGTAGCCTGCAGTGCAATCGCTCGGGTTCAGTTAGAGCCCAACGCCTCACTCGGCTTCAGTTAGAGCCAACGCCTCGCACACACGCGCGTACGTACGAGAGAAACGCGCATCGCTCCGCCCCCGGCCTGCCATCGTAACCGGCAACTCCCCAAAATTTTCGTCCCCCTCGCTTCTACCACGGTTTTTTCCGTCATGTACGGACCAAAGAATGTCATGCAGCTGCGTCTCCGGCCCGCCTAGGACGAAAAGCCCATTTTCTGTCATGATTTTTTGTCATAGAAGTACGAGCCCACCACATCTACGATGATACCGGGTTTTGTCACAATTATCGTCATAGAAGTGTCATATGTATGACAGAAAAAAATTCGTTCGGCCCAAAATGTCACTGATGTGTCTTTTTTTGTAGTGTTACCTCGTTCCTACAAAGTCCACGGATACGATCTTGCACTCATCGCATAATAACTCATGCTCCACCGTCAAGTACCCAGCCATCGTGCTTACTCTCGAAAACAACGAGAAGTTAAAAAAAAGCTCAATGGCATTTGACTAAACACCAGTCAGGCATGGTGCCCGCCACAGACGTTGTTCGTAGGAAGATGAAGGGAGCCAGGATGCGGAAGAATCCAAGGTGGATGGAAGCGTGTTGAAGGCGGGGCAGGCGCATGGCTGGGGATGCAGATGTCCAAGGATACCCGGGCTATGTTAAAAAACATACATCGGCACGTTAGGCGAGGAGGATGCAGATGCAAAGCAAATGAGTGAAATGGGTGGAGTGGAAAAAAGTGAACCGGAGGAGGATGTGAATAGGCTAGGATGTCCGAGTCCTGTGTGGCGGTCCAGACTCTCGTAAATCTTCGTCCGTTTGTGTCAGTTTGTGGAATTCAGACAACCGAACTGGTCCATGGTTCAATGGTACCTCGTTTGATTAGCGTCCAAGCAGGTCACATCCGGTTGCAGATATTTTGAGGTCCGCGTCAGAAATACCCTAAGAGCAACTCCAACTATGGGACCCATTTCGTCTGCCCATGCCTGTTTGGGTCGGCACAGACAAAAAAATTAGCCCAATGCGCTAACCATTTCCCAAAACCCGTCTGCTTCACGTCACGCGGACCCATTTTAGGCCCAAATTTTGGCCTGAAATGCATCGACGCGGATGTGAAGCGGAAGCGCCACGCGTGCCCACACACTACTAGGGAA
This sequence comes from Triticum aestivum, assembly GCF_018294505.1. NCBI lineage: Eukaryota > Viridiplantae > Streptophyta > Magnoliopsida > Poales > Poaceae > Triticum > Triticum aestivum. Next base: position 653,140,033 of record NC_057795.1, on the reverse strand, counting down.
AACCCTAGCAGTAGCGCTGGTTTTGTGCTCACTAGTAGCGTGGGTAGGCGCGCTACTAATAAGGCGCTACAGCTATTGCTTAGCAGTAACGCGTGCCGGCGTGCGCTACTGCTAGGACAAATAGCTGCAGCGTTTGTTCACCCCCACGCTACTGCTAATGAAACTAGTGGCAGCGCGTTTTCTCTCCATCGCTACTAGTATTCATTTTTCATTTTTTATTTTTAATGTATTTATGCGATTTTCTCTCCATCGTACAAATATTGGTACAATACCAATTATGAGGTTTACATCATTACGTCCATAACAGTGTGTCAAATGAAGGTGGATTAGGTTCAAGTGGAGGCAATATGTGGTGCATGTCAAAAGTATACTACTAATCCAAACTTGATCTAGTTTGGACTAGTAATACTTTTGATGTGCACCACATGTTGCCTCCACTTGAATCTAATCCGCCAGCACAAGCTATTTAATGATCATCATAGTCATTATCACCAACAATATTTATTTAATCACCACTAACACTAGCTAATAATAATCATCATAGTCATTACCACCAAAACTAGCTATTTTATCATCATAGTAATAGTGTAGCACATCATCATCTTCAAACTCATTTCTAGCTAGCTAATCACTCGTGCTGCTCTCTCGCAGGTAAAATAACATAAAACATGTATAGCTCTCCTCCTTGATCAAGTTGGAGCATGCAGATGAGCCTGTCTCCTAATCATGGGTAGCGCATCTGTTTGCTGCCCCCTAGTACTTCTCTGCACTCCCCCATCACATATTTGGTCCAGTCTTGCACTATTAAGCATCCGTCGCTAATCTTGAATGCACTAAAGTAATCTGTAGGATATCTTGGCCGTAAGCTAATAATACTCATGGTACCTTTAGTCTCGATCCCATAAGGCACAACATTCATCGGGACTCCCTGTTGAAGAACTTCGTACGGTAACATACTTAGCAATGAAGTTTAGCTTCAAAAATAATGTATGGAAAAGATGCACTGAGGACAAATATTAAAAATCTTTCCGTCCACTACAGGAATAAGCTAGTTTGACGTCAGTGAGGTTCTTTGCCGTCAGCATATCACTGGGGCAGACGGCAAAGAGCTATTTTCCAGTCAGTGGATGACGGCAAAGAATAACTGACGGCAAAACAGACGAATAACAGACGGTAAAGAATTACAGATGGCGAGCGTACGCAAAAGGTGACGGCAAAAATAAGCCAGACGGCAAAGACGTGTTCTTTGACGTCATCTCTGACTCTACTAACGGCAAAGTCGGCACCCGGACGGACGTCAGTGCCAGTGTACTTTGCCGTCAACTCATCCGTTAACTAACGGCTAATGTTGTGAGTTCGCCGTCATCTCCGCTAACTTGCAGACGGCAAAAAAACACGGCCACGCAGCACATGCCCCCGAAAAAAAATTGCTGTCAGCGAGACCAGTGGCAGACGGCAAACAGCCCACACGGCCACGCAGCACATGCCCCCAAAAAAAAGGGATTCGCCGTCAGCGAGACCAGTGGCAGACGGCAAAACAGCCCAGTCCACTGATAGTATAGCCCAGCCCGGTCGGACACGAAAAAAAAAACAGATCGCAGCGCCAGCCCCTCCCCTCGACCCGCACCACCAGAACAGAGAGCGCCGCTAGGGTTCCAGCGCCGCCGCCGCCATTCTCCAGCGCCGCCGCCGCCCACTCCTACACCGTGCCCCCAACCCCTCCTCCAATGGCAGCACCGTCGCCGGAATCTCCTCCCGTGCCCTAGCGCCACCGCGCCGGCACCACCGCTGCCGGGCACCACCTCCGCCGCCGCCGCCGCCGCAGGGCAGCACTGCTGCAGGGCACCACCTTCGTCGCTGCTGGACTGCAAAGGAGAGGCAGCTGCACGGCCGCCGGACACCATCTCCCCCTCTGCCCCATCTACCCCCACGGTGAGCATTCCTTCTCCTACCTACCCCTCTCTGCCCCAGATGGATGGATGCATGGCTGCATGGATGGATGTATTGATCAATGGATGGATGAATGGATGTTGTAATTGGAGAAAATAGTATGTGCTCATTTTGGCTACACGCATTTGTTATATATTCTGTTATGTTGATGATTTTGCGCTCCTTAGCATGATGAGATGGGGAAAAAGAATCTGTAATCTAGTTCTGTTGATGATTGTTAGCATGGAAATAGTATTGTTGTTATAACTAAAGGAAATCTTGTTTGAGCAATCAGAGTATGTCAAAAGTTCAAGTGAAAATTGTATCTGTAACATTTTTGCCTACCATATAAAGTAATTAATGGCGACAAGGATTTCATGCTTACTGCCATAGTACATTTACAGTAATGATGTGGATTAAATATAGGTAAATCTGATCCATATTGTAACTAAAATGTAGATATTGTATATCTTTGGTTTTAGGAGTGTTGCCTTTGTTCAAATGCTTGTCCATAAGATCTGCAGGTAAACCAATTATATGAAGAAGATTGATGCATCCTTTCTTTATACTTGTTCATCTTTGTTTCTGTTCAAATTTTCTGTGAGTGCTTATGTTGGTTGTGTTGGTGCTTTGATGTGTAGGGATCAATCTTTTCACCTCCAGGAGCACTATTGGTCATGTTGCCGTCGCCATCGCTGTCTACTACCTCCTCTACGGATCATCTAGGGGTGAGCTCGACTGTCATCCCCACTCCCCCTATTTACTCTGTTCCGGTCGTCGTGCCAATGCCACTAGATTTTATTTTCATGTTAAGTCGCGTAACCTAGGCGTCTCCCGTTCGAAAGGGTGACATTTATAAATATGCATGTATTTGCATATTTATAACCGTCGTCCTTTCGAATTGTCTATGTTATCCATGGACAGCCCGAGTACGTGTAGATTGGGTTTCGTTTCCCGTGCTCTACTTCGGTCCGAGGCAAAATTTCGTCAGCGCCTCCCCATTGTTCTCCGGGTACATATTCTCTCGGCTTGTTGCCGAGACGTGTATCTAGAGAACAGCGGGGAGGTGCTGCCGAAATTTTGCCTCAGACCGGAGTAGAGCACGGGAAACGAACCCAATCTACACGTACTCGGGTGGGATTAGGACCCATCTTTACCTATTAGAGATAGGATTCAACCCATGAATGCATGTTTCTCTTTTGTATGGTAAAAAATAAAACTAAGGCGTAAATAATATGACAAAAGTAATTACTTGTGTATCTATTCGCAATTACATTTTACATAACTTGATGAATATAAATTTGGTGTATCTACTGTTAGTGCAAGTATGGGTGATCGTGCGTGGATGTACACTGGCCACCCTAGTCCGGACGGCATGACCGTTGAATGGGTGATGAAGACCAATGAATTTGTGGAGGCAGCATTTGCTAGTGGCAAGAGAAAAAGTTGGTGCCCCTGCTTGAAGTGCAAGAACGATATAGAACAGTCGAAGAAGATGATGGGTAAACACCTACAGAAGCACGGGCTTAAGACTGGGTATACTCAGTGGACCTTTCATGGCGAGCCTGAATGTAGCAGAGAGGAGGTGGTTCGTCGGCGCACCGATGACAATGGTACCGGGATCGCTGACATGGTAGCTGACTTCAACGATGCACGTGAAGAGGGATCAGAGGAAGAACCGGAGGAGTCCGCGAGGGCTTACCTAGAAATGCTGAATTCGTCACAACAACCTCTTCACGAGTACACGATACAGTGTTAGCTGGATACCATCGCACAAGCAATGTCTCTGAAGTCCCAGTTCAACATGAGCAGAGATTGCTTTGATTCGATGATGACCGCTTGGGGTAGCTCTCTCCCTGAAGGTCACAAAATGGCTAAAAGTTGGTACGAAGCAAAGAAAATCCTCCGTGCACTTAAGATGCCCTATGAGTAGATACATGCTTGTCCAAACGGATGTCTCTTATTTACAAAAGAGTATGCCGACGACAAGTACTGTGCCAAGTGCAAAGCCTCTAGGTATGTTGAGAGAGACCTCGGTGATGGTGTGAAGAAGCAGAGCAAAGTCCCTGCAAATGTTCTTCGGTATCTTCCAATCTTGCCAAGAGTTCAACGACTTTTCTTGACCGAAGATACGACCAAAACGATGACATGGCACAAATATGGGAAAAGACCTGACAAGGATGATCATGGGAGGCCGACGATGGTACATGCGTCTTGTGGCCAAGCATGGAAGAGTTTCGATCGAATACATCATCAGAAAGTAGAAGAGGAAAAGCATGTACGAATCGCCATCGGACTTGACGGGTTCAATCCGTTTGGTATGGTGTCAAAGACATATAGTTGTTGGCCCGTGTTTGTTGTTCCACTCAACCTCCCCCCAGGCGTCCTGATGCAACGCAAGCACATATTCCTATCGTTGATAGTTCCAGGGCCCAAGTATCCGGGGAAGAATATAAATGTGTACATGCAGCCACTGATAGATGACTTGAAAGAAGCTTGGGTGAATGGGATACAGACATACGACGCTGTTAGCAAAAAAAACTTCACAATGCATGTTTGGTACCAGTACTCATTGAATGACCTACCGGCCTATTCACTTTTCATGGGGTGGTCTGTGCATGGGAGGTTCCCATGCCCAAGATGCAAGGCGAGCCTTAAGTGTCGTTGGCTACAGCATGGTGGCAAGTATTCTTGCTTTGATTTTCATAGACAACATTTGCGCCCTGACCATCCATTCAGACTAGACAAGATGAACTTCATGAAAGGTGAAGTTGTCGAACACTCGGCACCACCTGAGATGACGGGTGAACAGATTCGTGATGAATTAAATGCTCTCCAGCCCGATCCCAACCGTCCAGGGTATTTCCTGGGATATAATGAACTACACGCCTGGACTCACAAGCCATGCTTCTGGGATCTCCCCTACTTCCACCAGCTCGAGCTTCCCCATAACATTGATGTAATGCACACTGAAAAGAATATTGCCGAGGCCATTTTTGGCACATTGTTCAACATTCCCAAGATGACGAAGGATAATACTAAGTCCAGACTTGATCTGATGAAGCTATGTGATAGACCCAAACAAAACTTGCGGCAACCCGCGGGCCGGAAAAATTGGACAATGCCACGGGTTAGGTTTGTTCTTACAAGGGAACAAAAGAAGGAGATACTCATGTGGTTCAAAACTATGTCGTTCCCTGATGGGTATGCAGCGAATCTAATGAGGGCAGTGAATCTTGTTAAATTGAAGCTCTGTGGGTTGAAGAGTCATGATTGGCACATATGGCTTGAGCGGTTAATGCCTGTGATGATTCGAGGCTATATCCCTGAGGATGATTGGGAAGTATTGGCAGAGCTTAGCTATTTCTTCTGTGTTCTTTGTGCTAAAGAAGTATCTCCTACCGTGATAGATGACATGGAAAAACAGGCCCCCGAGTTGCTCTGCAAGCTAGAGAAGATCTTTCCACCAGGCTTCTTTAATCCGATGGAACATATGATTTTACACCTCCCTTCCGAGGTAAGAATGGGTGGCCCTGTGCAGAACCGTTGGTGCTATGTACTTGAGAGAATGCAAAAGACTCTTCAAGCTAAATGTAGAAATAAACGTAGAATTGAAGCATCCTAGGTCCTCCCGTCGCACTCTCCCCGAGTACAAAGCTCGGTCAGGTATCTCAACATCTTCTATATGTCAACGCCCGACTCCAGCAATGGTTGCGATGGAGGTATTCTATCCAAGTCCTTCTATGTATGCTTATTTTAATTCTTAGTGTTGGATTTGAAGATGTGATTGCAATGCCATATTCTGTAGTCTCGACTGGAGGAGCAGAGGCGACTGCTAGATGAGAAGTTGGAGGAGAGGTTGGCGGAGGAGAGGCGACCGGCGGATGAGAAGAGGGCGGAGGAGAGGCGACTAGCGGATGAGAGGATGCAACAGTACTTTGCAATGTTTGCGGTTAGTTCCTTAATAGCCTTGCACATACATCTAGTCTTTTACTACCAGTACTTAACTTTCACTCCTCAAACATAATTTGCAGGCTTATTGTACCCATAATGGTATGCCCGCTATGCAGATGCCTGACATTGCTTCACCCCCTATGGTTAGTTATCTGAAATACTTGCATGCACCATTATTGCATTTCTTAGTCCGAGTTTTGTGCTAACCATGTAATGCTTTGCAGTATCAATCAGGCCATGGCTCAAATAATGATGGATGTTCACATGCATCAGGCCCAAACGCCAATGACCATGGTGGTTCTCCAAATCTTTGAGATCGAGTATGGTTAGTGCCTACATATCTCCATGACTTTCATGATTTAGAGACCATTTGAAGATATTCATGATTTAGAGACCATTTGAAGATATTCATGATTTAGAGACAAGTAGCTATTTATTTTCAAGATTTAGACACCATTTGAAGATCTCCATGATTTAGAATCTTGCAAGTAGAGACCATTCGAACCATTTGAAGATCAAATTTTTAAGTAGAAACAAGTAGAGACCATTTATTTTCATGATTTAGAGACCACTTGAAGCTATTTTTATTCATGATTTAGAGTGTTAAGTTGAATCAGTCTTATAATTCGAGACACATAGCTATTTATTTTTATGATTCAGAGACCATTTGATGATCTCCATGATTTAGAAACTTGTAAGTAGAGACCGTTTGAACCATTTGAAGATCAAACTTATAATAGAGACAAGTAGAGACCATTTGAAACTATGATAGATTTGAACCATTTCAACCATGATCTTAAGTAGCTATATGCATTATTGAAGCTATTTATTTTCATGATTTAGAGACCAGTTGAAGCTATTTTTATTCATGATTTAGAGAGCACTCGAAGATATTCATGATTTACAGTGTTAAAATGAATCAATCTTATAAGTAGAAACAAGTAGCTATTTGTTTTCATGATTTAGAGACCATTCTTGAAGATCTTCATGATCTAGAATGTTAAATTGACATGTTCAAAATTGGACAGGTCTTCAAGTACTTTCTTTTGTCTATTCGGCATCTTGATGATTTAAAGCCCTTTTTTTATTATGCCACAATTTGACATGTTGATGATTTCATCTTGTAGGTTGCCACACAGATGCTCTTTGGACTATGATATGGACATGAAGACATTTGTTGTAGTGCCAAATTTTACGTACTGATGCCTGCTTTGTTCATTTGCTATGGAAAACTTTGTACTCTTGCTATGGAAAACTTTGTACTCTTATATTTGCTATGGACTAGCTCGCTATGGGCATTTGGTATACTCTGTGTGGTATTTGATATGAATGTGTTATGGAACAGTGCTATGAACTGTGTCATATTTGCTATGGAACAGTGCTATGAATTGTGTCATCTGTGCCAAATTATGATATATATTGTGTATACAAACTGCCAAATTATGATATATATTGTGTATACAAACTGTGCCAATTTATGATATATATTGTGTATGCAAACTGTGCTAAATTATGATATATATTGTGTGCCAAATTAATATGAATTATGCAAAAAAAGTGCACAGCCTTTGCTGTCACTCAAATGGGTCCGCCTGATGGCAAAGCGCAATACTTTGCCGTCTGCCTCTTGGTCCGCTTGATGACAAAACTGGCAACTTTGTCGTCTGCTTCTTGGGACGCCTGACGGCAAAAAGCGAGGCTTTGCCGTCTGCCTCTTGGGCCTCCTGACGGCAAAACGCAAGACTTTGCCGTCTGCTTGGACAGAAAGCTGACGGCAAACCTTCTTCCTTTGTCGTCCGCCGAGCATAAAGCCTGACGGCAAACCTATAACGGCGTCCGTCTCTGTTAGGCGAATTTTTTTTGCCGTCTACACTCTATGGCTGACGGCAAATTGCGTTCACTGACGATAAAGTCTTTGCCGTCTGCCCGATAAAGAGCTGACGGCAAAGTCCTGCTTTGCCGATTTATGCTTCACCATCTACCTTTGCCGTCAACCAGCTGACGGCAAAGCCTTTGCCGTCTGTATTTCCCTCTTTGCCGTCTGTAATCGCCAGACGGCAAAATTGTTGATTCCTGTAGTGATCCTTCCTAAATAGATGTGACCGTAGTTCAGTACGAATACTATTGGTCACACGTTTTCAGTACTAACATTTCTAAATGCAGGAAGAAAATTTGTCTTGGCAATATCAAGATCCGCAAGCCATGAAACATAATGACTGAGCTCCTCGCAGTTGAGTTCAGCCCCGGCACAGTATACGGTCCTGTCTACCAAGCGCTGGACATGTTTGCTTGCACCGGAATAAGCTATCAATAGAAATTAATTGTCAACCATTTTTGAATAAACAATATCAAAGACATAAATATGGTTTAGAAACTCACATTTTGGTATAACTGGACGCGTCTGCACATCGACCCAGATGTCGGTATTACCTTCAATATCATCTTCCGGACGAATATCAAAGGTGATAACCATATCAGGCTCAAATGCATAAGTCTTGCATAGTGCTCGCCATGTTTTGCATCCAAAATAGGTGTAGTCGTCTGAATTGTATAATTTTGTGTGGAAAATATAACCATGCTCGGTCTTCAAGTAAAATTTCTTTACCTCCATAGTACAACTGCAACCTATCATATCCAATACAAAAACTCTTGCATGGCAGGGGATACGCTAGTAGAATAGTAAAAACAAATTATAAGTTGAAGCAAATGAAGCATATGTCATGCTTAATTACGAAAAAAGACTTGTCGTTGTGACTTACTGTATCCACTTCGAAGTTCTCGTCCAGCTTGATGCTGAAGCGCCTATCATCATCTAGGAAGATTCCGTCGCACAGGCCGCGCTCGTCTTCGCAGTATTTGCAAATACCGAAATCCTTTTCGTCGTCAGACATTTCCTATGTTCATAGTTAAAATATTAATTGAAATCGATCAAAGACAACTACTAGGATACTCAACACACAAATCCGGGGCACTCGATATTTCCTACATATTCTGGCACAAGTCATGCCAAAATTCACAGAAAAATCCGGCATGACCTTTGCTAAAATAGGACATATCGAGCGCCTGAAATTTGCCGGAACGGAAATGAATCAACACTCCAGCAAAACATAGGCCACTCGGAGGTGTAACCTGCAAACATGACCAGCCACTTGGGCAAGCACATATCCTATTTGAGCAACACAAGATATACATTTCAAAATATCTTACAGGACTCAAATTAGCATGCATTGAATAAGAAAAAGTAAACCATCTCATGTGTGTTCGTACATCGTCGAATATTATAACTAATACATCCCGAATAGTGCCATACATATAACATCACTAATACAACTAAAACCCTAGCACACGACGGGTATCGGTGCGGGCGGTGGACACCCACAAAGAAGGAACCATCACGGGATCATAGCTCCAGTGAGATCCCTGGAGAACCTGTCAGGTATTGGAGAACCTGTGCTCCAACACAAACAAGTAGCGACGGACGTGCGCGTCCTCCTCACTGACACGGTGACGCACCACCTCTGCGGGGTCCTCGAGCCTCTAGACCGTCACTGGCCCACGCGACCACAACCAAAGAAGGTTCGGGTCAACGACAGGCTGGCTCCTCACCAACCTGCGCCCCCCGGTAGGTAGCGCCTCCTAGTACCACCATGGCGGAGCCCAGTCCCGGACATGGCCCATCTGGTCAAGCAGGTGTCATCCTCCACCGACTCGACGACAAGGATGCGGGATAGGCATCGTCCACGTCGATGCGGGAAAAGTTGCTTTAACTAAAAAAATAGCAACAAGTTCTTACTAACTAGTTCTATTAATTCAATTAGTTCCTACTGAAAATAAACTTACTATAAATAAAAATAAACTAGTACCTAGCTAATTAGTACCTAGTTCTTACTAACTAATTAGTACCTAGGAACTACTGCCCTAATTAAATAGGGTTAATACTAATTGTAATTAACTAACTAGCACTAAAAATAGCCTAGGGTTCATACTAACTAGCACTAAATAGCTAGGGTTCATACTAAGCAAACAAGAGGGATCGGAAGGGGAGAGTGCTTACAGAGGGCGGGGAGAGAGATGGGGTCGGGGGAGACGGCGGCACCGAGGCGCGGCGAGGCGGGGTCGGCGGAGACGGCTGCGAGGCGGGGTCGAGGAGACAGCGGTGAGGCGGGTCGAGGGAGACGGCGGCGAGGCGGGGCCGAGGGAGACGGTGGTGAGGCGGGGTCGGGGGAGACGGCCGCGAGGCAGGGTCAGGGGAGACGGCGGCGAGACAGTGGTGAGGCGGAGGCGACGAGGGGGAGAAGAGAGAGTGGGGAATTGGGGGAGGAAGCAGAGGAGAGGGAATCAGGCCGCGCGGGGGGTTAGGTGAAAATAGCTTTAACAGTAGCGTGGGGAGGGAAAACGCGCTGCTGCTAAAATCCGTAGTAGTAGCGCCGTTTCTAGAAGGGCACTACTACTATATCGAGCACGTCGGGAACGGTGTGGCAATTATAGTAGTAGCGCGTTCTGTTCCTGCCGCGCTACTGCTAAGGGGGTAACAGTAGCGCGGTTTTGGCAGACGCGCTACTGCTAAGTAGCAGTAGCGCCTCATTTTAACACGCGCTACTGGTAAGATTCTGTGTATAAGGTTTTCCCTAGTAGTGACATGTCGGCCAACCAGCAACCCTAAGTGGTCACAATTAACGCGGCCACCTACCAAAGGCCCGCCTGGCAGTGTGTGGAAGGGCCGCATTCCTGTCCTTTTTTAACAAACACATGTGATGGGGCTGACATCATCCACTGGCCATCTTTGCTCGCTCGCCGACGACCACAAAACCCTAGCCAACAAGCCAGCTCGAAACCCTAGCGAAGCCATGGGCATCTTCGGCAGGAAGGGAAGGAGGAAGGGGAGGTTCAGTGACGACACGAGCTCTTCCAGCGGGCTCCCTCCTCCGCCGCCACCGACTAGACGTGGCACACCACCACGGGAAGCGGGAGCGGTTGTACACTAGTAGAAAAGGGGGCATTTGCCCCGGTTCATAAGGGCCTTTAGTCCCGGTTCTTGAACCAGGACTAAAGGGTCATTACTAATGCCCCCCCTTTAGTCCCGGTTCTAACACGAACCGGGACAGATGTGCCTCCACGTGGCTGGTGCGCCAAGCCCAGGCAGGAGGGCCTTTGGTCCCGGTTGGTGGCACCAACCGGGACCAAAAGGCATCCACGCGTCAGCATTTCAGTGGCTGGGGTTTTTGTTTTTTTTGAAAGGGGGGAGGGTTGGGGGTTTTGGGGGGTTAATTTAGGTGTTTCATATATTGTGTTAGCTAGCTAATTAATAGAGAGAAGTGTCCTCTCTTATGTCCGTGCTTGGTCGACGCTACGTACTCTACATAGAGAGGCCCTCAACACGCTAGCTAGTAAGAAAATGAAGGGAACCATTAAGTACAGAAATTCGTCATGCATACCGAGAGAAGTGATCGATCGACCTCTCCTTCTCCGAGAGATTGGTCGAACAACAAGTTTTCGTATTATCTATCCGACGCTACTGGCTACATACATATACAATATGTAAAATCTCTTACAATCCCCTAGCAATTGAAATCAATTTCCACATGATATTCTCCGGCTTTATTGATGACGTGGTCAAGAAAGAATCCCGCCAATTCCTCTTGAATTGCTTTCATGCAATCGTGTTCTAGGAGTTCATCCCGCATCTGCCACGTCTAATTTGAAGAAGGGGGTTAATACATATATGAATGAAACTCAACAGAAATGATGGTGTAATAAAATGAAATTGTGAATATTATTGCTTACGCACTTCATATTGTCTTTTAGAGTAGCCCCGCTTATTTTTCAAAGTCGCGTTGTAGATGAACTCACACATGTAGTATCCACATAAATCATTCCCTTGTTCCTGCCACAAGCACTTTACGAAAAATAGAGGTCAATCAAACTGATAATGAAGCATTATAAATGGCATTGATGAAAGTACAGCTATAGAATCAACGGGAGATGCGTGCAACTAGCTAGCTAGTAGTACTTACTTTCGGGTATGTATATCGCAGCTCCTTCCACAGTCCCGGAACTTCTGCGGTGAACTGTTTCCAAACCCTGCAAGACAAAGAAAATAATTATTATTACTTGAGATATTAGGAAATGAACAAAAAGTTGCCGATATGGTGCGATAATGATCGATTGAACTTACTTATTGAGCAAATTAGTCATGTCCGCATAGGTTTGGGGATCTTTTCGTCTCGAGTCTAAGACGTTTACTACTCCCCGCTCAAGCTTAATCTCCAGAAGAACATAGTGGAATCTGCGCACGCATGCATAACTCATCAATTACATTACTATAACCTCGCTCGAGTAATAAGGGAAACCAAATATGCACACAACAGTAACACTCACTGGAAATTGTAAGGAAAGAGTATTAAATCTTTGTTTTGATTTTTGATCAATGATTGTAGCAAGTTGGCCTCGGCCTCTTTGGCGTGCTTTTTAACCAGAAATTCATCTATGATATTTGTGTTAATGAACCCAATATCATACATTTCTTGTTTTTTGCACTCGACGATCTTCAATCTGCATAATATAGTGAGGATAATTAATTATAAATACATGCAATGAAAGAGCCGAGCTATATATAAAGACTTAATGACAGAAATAGTACTTACAGACAGTAGCAAAAGACCGTTAGTTTATCGAGGGCCTTTTGATTGAAGAACTCGAAGAACTCCTCAAATAGAATAGCCAACAGATCAGTTCCAACGAGGTCGTGCTCCTCTTTAATATTCAGATACAAAGCATTCGTCCCCCCAGACTCTCTATAGGTTTTCATGTACCAATTATGGAATCTTCGCATCATAGTTGTTAGAGATTTTTCATCTTTGACGAGAGGCTTCCCGTACTCGTATCTATGTTCGTCCACCTCCAAGAAATCAGGAAGTTGATCGTCAGGCAGGTAATCTGCAAGATTGCCATAACCGGCCACCGTCCCCGGAGCATTAGCGATGATGTCGCCGCTAGACACATTGAGCGGGGGCATGATTGCTTTTCTTGTTCGCCGAACTGGGCAATTTTTTTCCCAGTTGCTCGTTCTTTTAACCTTTTATCACTGACAGTACTTCCCGACCGCTCCGCTTTGAGATATGTCTGTTCAGTAATGTGCTCATAGTTGGTTCTCGGCGGATACTTTGGTGGTTTCCTCAGGGCATCGATAGTGCGCTTTGCTTTCACCGGATCTACCTTCTCCTCCGGAGGTGGATGTCTCTTTGCTTTCAACCCAGCAAAGAAGTCGTCCACTTCAGCCTGCACGATCTTCGCGTTTTCCTCCTCTGTCCTCTCGTACAGTAACTTCTCTAGAGGCTTGAGAGAAGGACCATATCTATATTGCCTCCCGCCTCTGCTGGCTGTACTGCTAGACGCCAGAGCAGACGGAGCGGCTGCGGCGCCTGTCTTCTTTCGTGCTTGCTTACGAGGCGGAGGAGAAGGACTACGACGCGCCAGAGCAGCTGGGGCGGCGGCGGGTCTCTTCCGCCCTTGCTGGCGAGGCGGAGAAGGAGGAGGCTGCTGGCTGCTCGGGCACGCCGGCGCGGGTGGAGAAGGAGGCGAAGTGCCACCACGCGCCGGAGAAGGAGGAGGCTAATGGCTGCTCAGGCACGCCGGCGCAGGAGGAGAAGGAGGTGGAGTGCCACCATGCGCCGGAGAAGTAGGAGGCTGCTGGCTGCTCGGGCGCGCCGGCGAAGGCGGAGAAGGAGGCGGAGTGCTGCCACGCGCCGGAGAAGGAGGCCCAGTGCCCTGATCGTCACTCGCCAGAGGAGGAGGCGGTGGAGGAAGCGGAGTGCCCTGACTCGCCGGAGGAGGAGGAGGAGGCGGAGGCGTCCAGTTCGGAAGGTTGATGAGCTCCTTCCGCCATAGGCATGGAGTCTTCAGAGCAGAACCCAGCCTAGTCTCCCCTTCACCGGTAGGGTAGTCAAGCTGGAGGTCCTCAAATCCCTCTGTTATTTCATCCACCATCACCCTAGCATATCCTTCTGGTATCGGGCGGCAGTGAAAAGTTGCGCCGTGTTCAGTAGGATAAACAGAGCCAACAACTGCCTTGACCTTCAAATTCATCCATCGCGTCATAAGGTGGCAATTTTGAGCCTCCGTGATAGCATCCACGGGATAGCTGGCAGGAGCCGTCAAGACATGCTCCGGCTGAAGCAGCTCGGTGGAAGCCATGCTGCTTCTCCGCTGAGATGGCGGGGTAGCTTCGGGGGAAGCTTCGGCAGGTCGTTTGTTGCGATCCGCTTCTCGTTCCTCTAGCCCCATTACCCTTTCGTGCAGCGCCTGCAGTTGGCTCTGCTCCAGTTTCTTCCTCCTCTCGTAGGTTTTGTAACCCCCTGCGTCCGGAAAACCAACCTTCCACGGAATGGAGCCTGGCGTGCCTCGTTTCCGTCTAGGGTGCTCAGGATTCCCGAGGGCCATTGTGAGCTCGTCCTTCTCCCTGTCTGGAACAAACGTCCCTTGCTGCGCTGCATCGATATACTGCCGAAGCCTTGTGACTGGTGTTTTCAGTTGCTCGTCCGTCCAACGGCACTTCCCTGATACAGGGTCCAAGGTTCCGCCAGCCCCGAAGAACCAAGTCTGGCAACGGTCTGGCCATGTCATTGTCTCCGGTTCGATCCCTTTATCAAGCAGATCATTTTTAGCCTTGGACCACTTAGGCCGGGCTTTGAGGTAGCCACCTGACCCCGTGCGATGGTGAAACTTCTTCTTCGCAGCATTTTGCTTGTTTGTCGCTGACATCTTCTTACTCTTTTCCGATGTCGTGTAGGCCACAAATGTGGGCCAGTGATCTCTGATCTTCTCATATTTGCCGATGAATTCTGGTGTCTCTTCTTTGTTGACAAACTTTTTCAGCTCTTTCCTCCACCTCCTGAATAGGCCTGCCATCTTCTTAAGAGCATAAGACTTGATTAATTGCTCTTTAACTGGCTTCTCCGGATCCTCCTCTGGCGTTAGGGTGAAATTTGCCTTTAGCTCAGTCCAAAGATCATATTTCTGCATATCATTGACATAAGACACCTGAGGGTCTTCCTCCTTAGGCTTATACCATTGGTGGATGCTGATCGGGATCTTGTCCCTAACAAGAACCCCGCACTGAGCAGCAAATGTGTTCTTTGTCCGGATGGGTTCAATCGGTTCGCCGTCGCGTGCGATTGCTGTGATCTCAAACTTTTCATCCGAGCTCAACTTTTTCTTCGGGCCTCGTCTCCTTACCGAAGTTGTGCTCGATCCGGAGGGCTAGAAAAATGAAGAAAGACGAGAGTTAATTAATATGTGTACATATACCAAAACAATGAATGCATCAATTAACTAGTCAGCACAGGCTTAACTAATATATATATACCTGGCCGGACTCGGTTCGGTCACCGGAGCAGTCAGCACGGTCTCCTTCTTGTACCTCCATTGGGTCACCGGAGCCATCATGAACATAGCCCTCTTCTTGTACCGGCATTAATGGGCCGGAGCCATCATGAACATAGCCCTCTTCTTCACCCAGTCCTTCCTGACCAACGGTGTCGCTGAAAAATGACGCAACGACATCACTTCCTTCTGCGATTATCTCCCCCAACATCGCTTATGTTGCTTCGTCTCGGGAGTGCTCCATAGTTTCTGCAAATATTTACAACATGTCAATTATTATTCAAACATGGTACATATGGATATATATTAGTGGCAAACGTAGAACTAGCTAGCTAATCACAATAAGGAATCATGTTAGTAGCCTCGACGCTGCTTCTCTAGGGTTTGGGGTGGCCTAGACAACGCTTCAAGGGTTTGGGGTGGCCTCGACGACAACACTCTTTTAACTTGGTAAATTTGGGTGGCCTCAAGAGAGTTTGTCGGGTAGGGGCGCAGCGGGAGGGGGTAGGAGACCAACATTGTTTTTTCTCTAGGGTTTGGGTATCCTCGAGAGTTTTGGTCGAGCGAGAGGGCTGGGAGGGGGGGTCTTTCAACGACGACAGAGGAGAAGATTGAAGAAAAAAAAGAAGAAAAAAAAGAGGAGAAGAAGAAAGGAATAGAGGAGAAGAAGAAAAAATAGAATATTTTCTATTTTTTCTTCTTCTCCTCTATTCCTTTCTTCTTGTCCTCTTCTTTTTCTTCTTTTTTCCTCTTCTTAGTTATTTCTCCTCTTCTTCCTCTCCTCTTCTTCTCCTTTCTTCCTCTTCTTATTTACCTTTTTCCTCTCCTTCTTTTTCTTCTTCTTCTTCCCTTCTTCCTTCTTCTTTTCTTCCTTTTCCTTATTTTACTTTTTCCTCTACACTAACCTAAAATGCACTAACCTAAAATCGATATCTACTAACAACCTAAATAAAAAATTAATACATATATTAAAAACATATATAAACAAAAAAAATGCTATGAACATTATATTCATACATAGATAGCCACATCCATTCATCATATAGCTACCACATACATATATACATTATATATATGAAAAAATGCAATTAACAAAAAAATACACTTATGAAAAAAAATACTATGAACATGTACACATATATACAGATACAAACACATATACACAAAAAATACAAAAAATGCTATGAAAAATGCAGGGCAGGGGCGGCGGGGCGGCGCGTGGCGCCAGCGCAGGGCAGGGGCGGCGGCGCGCGGCGGCCGCGCAGGGCAGGGGCGGCGGCGCGGCGGTCGCGCAGGGGCGTGGGACAGGAGGGGCGCGGGAGCATGTGCCCACAGGGGACGGCGGCGATGATAAAGGCGAGCAGCCTGACGGCGTCGGTGGCGGCAGCGACGGCGAAGGCGAGCAGCCTGACGGCGGATACGGCAAGGTGGAGCAGGGGCGTCGGGCGGCAACAGCGACGAGGAGGAGCAGGGGGCGTTGGGGGAGAAGTGGGGGATTTGGTCGAAAATTGCTAAGTGTTGTATATATATATCAACAGCATTGGTCCCTGTTCGTGGCACGAACCGGGACCAATGCCCCCTTTAGTCCCGGTTGGTGCCACCAACCGGGACCAAAGGCCTCTTTTCAGCATCCCAAAGGGCGGGAAGCGGCGGCCTTTGGTCCCGGTTTGTGGCACTAACCGGGACTAAAGGTGGGGTATTGGTCCCGGTTGGTGCCACGAACCGGTTCCAATGCCCCCCTTTAGTCCCGGTTGGTGCTGCCAACCGGAACCAAAGGCCCCTGTGCTGCCCGCATTGCGGCCAAAGTTTAGTCCCACCTCGCTAGTTGAGAGGGCTCAAGAGTGGTTTATAAGCGCTGCTGCGCCCACCCTCTCGAGCTCCTCTCAACTGCAGGCTTTCGGCCTAATCTCACACTATGCTGTTGTGGGCCTATTGGGCCTTTTGCGGGCCTGAATCCTGGCCCAGGTTGGGTTTCTAGTCGTATTCAGGCCGTCGTGGCCCAATAGGTAGCAGTTTTTTTTAGTTTTTTAGTTTTGTTTTTTGCATTATTTATTTTCTTTTGTTTTTTGTTTTATTTTTTAATTCTTTTTTTTTAGTTTTAGAAAAATTATAAACTTTCTATTAGTGCCATTAGTTTTCAAATTTGAATATTTAAAATTTGAATTCTTTGAAATTTGTGTGAATCACAAGTTTGTGATTAACTTTACTAAAAAATGAACATAGATGCGCCTATAGAGAAAAAAGGTCCAGACGAACCGGGACCAATGGCCCACGTGGCTGCCCTCTTGAGAGTGTTCTTGGTGAGAACATAGTTGACAAGGAGCGAACCGGGATTAATGGTATTACGAGGGCCGAACCATAAGACATTAAAGCATTTCAAATGAACCCTGAAAAAGTTGAAAGTTGGCATGATATCATAATTTCACCCACATAGCATGTGCATGTACAAAACGGACAATGGTATCATACTCGTCTGTTACAAAGTTGGCATGGTATCATCATAATAGTTGCGGGAGAAAGTCTTCACTTTTTCTTCGCTTGTGTCATTTGCTTATTGCGCCGTAACCATGGATAATCTTCATCGTTTATCAGGATGCTGGGGTCAGCCTTGACTTTGAAGGGAGGAATTTCATGAAACTTTTCATAATCTTCAGACATGTCTGTCTTGCCCTCCACTCCCACGATGTCCCTTTTTCCTGAAAGAACTATGTGGCGCTTTGGCTCATCGTATGATGTATTCGCTTCCTTATCTTTTCTTTTTCTCGGTCTGGTAGACATGTCCTTCACATAGATAACCTGCGCCACATCATTGGCTAGGACGAATGGTTTGTCAGTGTACCCAAGATTTTTCAGATCCACTGTTGTCATTCCGTACTGTGGGTCTACATGTACCCCGCCTCCTGACAGATTGACCCATTTGCACTTACACAAAGGAACCTTAAAATCATGTCCGTAGTCAAGTTCCCATATGTCCACTATGTAACCATAATACATGTCATTTCCCCTCTCGGTTGTTGCATCAAAGCGGACACCGCTGTTTTGGTTGGTGCTCTTTTGATCTTGGTCAATCGTGTAAAATGTATTCCCATTTATCTCGTATCCTTTCCGAATCGTAACAGTCGAAGATGGTCCCCTGGACAACAAGCACAGCTCATCACAAATAGTGTTGTCACCTCTGAGACGTGTTTCCAACCAACTGCTGACAGTCCTGATGTGTTCACATGTAATCTAGTCGTCGCACTGCTCCGGGTGTTTGGAGCGCAGACTGTTCTTGTGTTCATCGACATACGGGGTCACCAAGGTAGAGTTCTGTAGAACTGTGTAGTGTGCTTGAGACCAAGAATATCCGTCCCTGCATATTATTGAGTCCCTTCCAAGCGTGCCTTTTCCAGTCAGTCTCCCCTCATACTGCGATTTAGGGAGACCTATCTTCTTAAGGCCAGGAATGAAGTCAACACAAAATCCGATGACATCCTCTGTTTGATGGCCCATGGAGATGCTTCCCTCTGGCCTAGCACGGTTACGGACATATTTCTTTAGGACTCCCATGAACCTCTCAAAGGGGTACATATTGTGTAGAAATACGGGGCCCAGAATGACAATCTCGTCGACTAGATGAACTAGGACGTGCGTCATGATATTGAAGAAGGATGGTGGGAACACCAGCTCGAAACTAACAAGACATTGCACCACATCACTCCTTAGCCTTGGTATGATTTCTGGATCGATCACCTTCTGAGAGATTGCATTGAGGAATGCACATAGCTTCACAATGGCTAATCGGACGTTTTCTGGTAGAAGCCCCCTCAATGCAACCGGAAGCAGTTGCGTCATAATCACGTGGCACTCATGAGACTTTAGGTTCTGGAACTTTTTCTCTGGCATATTTATTATTCCCTTTATATTCGACGAGAAGCCAGTCGGGACCTTCATACTAAGCAGGCATTCAAAGAAGATTTCCTTCTCTTCTTTGGTAAGAGCATAGCTGGCAGGACCTTCATACTGCTTTGGAGGCATGCCGTCTTTTTCGTGCAAATGTTGTAGGTCCTCCCGTGCCTCAGCTGTATCTTTTGTCTTTCCATACACTCCCAAGAAGCCTAGCAGGTTCACGCAAAGGTTCTTCGTCACGTGCATCACGTCAATTGAAGAGCGGACCTCTAGGTCTTTCCAGTAGGGCAGGTCCCAAAATATAGATTTCTTCTTCCACATGCGTGCGTGTCCCCCAGTGTCATTCGGAACAGCTAGTGCGCCGGGACCCTTTCCAAAGATTACGTGTAAATCATTGACCATAGCAAGTACGTGATCACCGGTATGCATGGCGGGCTTCTTCCGGTGATCTGCCTCGCCTTTGAAATGCTTGCCCTTCTTTTGACATTGATGGTTGGTCGAAAGAAATCGACGATGGCCCAGGTACACATTCTTCCTGCAGCTTCCCAGGTATATACTTTCGGTGTCAAGTAAACAGTGTGTGCATGCGTGGTATCCCTTGTTTGTCTGTCCTGAAAGGTTACTGAGAGCGGGCCAATCATTGATGGTCACGAATAGCAACGCCTTTAGGTCAAATTCCTCCTGTTTGTGCTCATCCCACGTACGTACACCGTTTCCATTCCATAGCTGTAAAAGTTCTTCAACTAATGGCCTTAGGTACACATCAATGTTGTTGCCGGGTTGCTTAGGGCCTTGGATGAGAACTGGCATCATAATGAACTTCCGCTTCATGCACATCCAAGGAGGAAGGTTATACATACATAGAGTCACGGGCCAGGTGCTGTGATTGCTGATCTTCTCCCCGAAAGGATTAATGCCATCCATGCTTAAAGCAAACCATACATTCCTTGGGTCACGTGCAAACTCAGCCCAGTACTTTCTCTCGATTTTTCTCCACTGCGACCCGTCAGCGGGTGCTCTCAACTTCCCGTCTTTCTTACGGTCCTCACTGTGCCATCGCATCAACTTGGCATGCTCTCCGTTTCTGAACAGACGTTTCAACCGTGGTATTATAGGAGCATACCACATCATCTTCGCAAGAACCCTCTTCCTTGGGGGGGGGGGGTCGCCGTCAACATCACCAGGGTCATCTCGTTTGATCTTATACCGTAATGCACCGCATACTGGGCATGCGTTCAGATCCTTGTACACACCGCGATAGAGGATGCAGTCATTAGGGCATGCATGTATCTTCTGCACCTCCAATCCTAGAGGGAATACGACCTTCTTTGCTGCGTAGGTACTGTCGGGCAATTCGTTATCCTTTGGAAGCTTCTTCTTCAATATTTTCAGTAGCTTCTCAAATTCTTTGTCTGGCACAGCATTCTCTGCCTTCCACTGCAGCAATTCCAGTACGGTACCGAGCTTTGTGTTGCCATCTTCGCAATTGGGGTACAACCCTTTTTGTGATCCTCTAACATGCGATCGAACTTCAGCTTCTCCTTTTGACTTTCGCATTGCATCCTTGCATCGACAATGACCCAGCGGAGATCATCATCCACTACTAGGAAAAGGCATGCTAGTGGCGCACCAATTTTGCCTTCTAATGGCGCACTACTGGTGCGCCACTAGCATCACGCCATTAGAATGAAATTCTAATGGCGCACCACTGGTGCGCCATTAGTATCTGGTGTTCTAATGGCGCACCACGTAGTGCGCCATTAGTATTGCTCACAGTGCGCCACTAGTATCTGCTATACTAATGGCGCACCACACGGTAGTGTGCCATTAGTAATAATTTTTTTTAAAAAATTCGTTTTTTCTTAATCTCAGGTCACTATTTCACATATGAGATATCCAACACATATATATACAACAAGCATCCATATAACAATCATATCCAACACACAAGTTTCATCACATATAGATACATAGCCAACACATAGTTCCATCGTTATATATTACAAAAGTTTCACATTGTTCATCCAACACCATTATCCATCAATTCACAAAAGTTTCACATTGATACAAAATAAAAACACCAATGGAAAAGAAGCACTCCATCCATGCAAGATACCGTGAATTAAATCAAATTTGCAAAATGATAAACAAGAAGTTAGAAGAGGAAGAAGAAGAAGAAGAGAAGAAGAAGAAGAAGAAGACTAGAAGAATACTAGAAGAAGAATAAGAAGAAGAATAAGAAGAATAAGAAGAAGACTATAAGCTTATTATGTAAACTTGATCATTTTGTGTAACATAAGTTATTTTGGAGCTAACCTATAGGAAACTAAGCATATAAGCTCTATAAGTTAGCATATTAGAGCCAACTTAGGTAAAATGAAGCTAACCTATGTCATTTTGGAAAAGAAGAAGAATAAGAAGAATAAGAAGAAGACTATAAGATTATTATGTAAACTTGATCATTTTGTGTTAACATAAGTTATTTTGGAGCTAACCTATAGGAAACTAAGCATATAAGCTCTCTAAGTTAGCATATTAGAGCCAACTTAGGTAAAATGAAGCTAACCTATGTCATTTTGGAAAAGAAGAAGAATAAGAAGAAGACTATAAGCTTATTATGTAAACTTGATCATTTTGTGCTAACATAAGTTATTTTGGAGCTAACCTATAGGAAACTAAGCATATAAGCTCTAAGTTAGCATATTAGAGCCAACTTAGGTAAAATGAAGCTAACCTATAGGAAACTAAGCATATTAGAGATAACATAGGTAACTAAGTATATAAATATCATTTTGGAGATATGACATACCTGACATAGTTCAGTTCTCATTGTTCTTCTCCTTCTTCTTCCTCAGCCTGATGCGCCAAGAGCGGCGAGGCGGTGGAGGCAGCGGGATGTAGTCTTCTACCACAATTGGCGTGGTCATGTCGCCCAGCTGTGGGATCGCCGGTGCCACCACCGGTGCATGGTCATTGTCAGGCACCACCACCATCGCGAGGCCACCTTCAGGCAGGACGGGCACGACCATCGCTAGGTCATCCTCATCCACCACCATCTCTTGCCCATGGTCAGCCACCACCATCTCTTGCCCATGGTCAGCCACCACCATCTCTTGCCCTTGGTTAGCCACCACCAGCACTAGGTCATCCTCAGCCTAATACCCATCGTCATCCTGCAGCTCCTTATCCCCACTCTGCTCCTCTTCTCCCCCACTCCAGTCCGGATCATCCTTCTTGTTGTCAGAATCGCTGCTGCGAGAATTGCTGCTGCTTTCGCTAAAGCCAGAATCGTTGTTGCTTTTGCTATAGCCATAATCGTTGCTGCTTTGGCTGTAGCCAGTGTCGCCGCTACTGCTCCCATTGCCTGTCCAAATGCAATAATGACCGTTAACAATCGATATGAGACAAAGCCAAATGTAGAGGAATAAGAAGAGGCAGAACGTACTGGCATCATCATCGTCAGCGTAGCGCATGCGACACATAGTCGCGTTGAACACCTTCACGATGAGCATGGTGACATCGTCGTCGTACCTGAAGAGAAGGAAGTACCCCAGCCGCAAGTCGTAGGCACGGTAGGACTTCTCCCACCCACGATACAAGTACATGTGGCCCTCCTTGATCACCAACTCCACATCCCACAGCCTGCAAAACCCGCTGCCGGCCTATCGCAGCTTCACATTATTTGGCGGATCTTCACCCAGCATGTTCATAAAACTGCCAGGCAGCCTCTACAGTTTGGGAGCGGGGGAGGGTGCGGTGGGTCATCGCCGACGGTGGACGGCAGGGGCAGGCGGGGTGGGCGCGTCGGGACCGCGCTCGCCGGCTGCTGCAGGGGCCGGTGAAGTCCCGCGGGGGTCGGGGCGGCGGCGTCGAGGCAGTGCAAGACCACAGCGGCGGCGGTGTCGCCGACGACGTGCAGGCGCAGCGGACGGAGGTGGCGCAGCAAGGGGGCGGTGGCGGGTGGAGGGGACGACGGGGCAAGGGGCGGTGGGGCCAGGGGGCGGTGTGGCGGCGGGTGGTGGGGCAAGGGGGCGGCGAGGGGAGGGGCGACGGGGCAAGGGGAGGTGGGGCAACGGGGCGAGGGGAGGTGGGGCAAGGGGGCGGCGAGGGGAGGGGGCGACGGGGCGAGGGGAGGTGGGGCAAGGGGCGGCGAGAGGAGGGGGGCGACGGGGCGAGGGGAGGTGGGGCTCGGCATTACTAACAATTTTTTTTTTCAAAACTACTAATGGCGCACGGTGTGTTTGGTGCGCCATTACTATGTCAACTAGTAATGGCGCACTGTACAACGGTGCGCCATCAGTAACATTTTTTTTTATTTTTTTTCAAAACTACTAATGGCGCACCAGGTACCAGGTGCGCCATTAGTAATATATTACTAATGGCGCACCAGAACATGGTGCGCCATTAGTATATAGTAATGGCGAACCACATGCCTGGTGCGCCATTAGTGGCCATATCATCTATAGCCCTTTTCCTAGTAGTGATCATCGGGCACATCGTCTGGTTCCTCTTGATCTTCAGCAACTTTGCCCGTTGCAACAGCATGGTGCACATCGTCTGGTTCCTCTTGATGTTCAGTAGCATCACCATATTCAGGGGGCACATAGTTGTCATCGTATTCTTCTTCTTCGCCGTCTTCCATCATAACCCCTATTTCTCCGTGCCTCGTCCAAACATTATAGTGTGGCATGAAACCCTTGTAAAGCAGGTGGGTGTGGAGGATTTTCCGGTTAGAGTAAGACTTCGTATTCCCACATATAGGGCATGGACAACACATAAAACCATTCTGCTTGTTTGCCTCAGCAACTTCAAAAAAATCATGCACGCCCTTAATGTACTCGGAGGTGTGTCTGTTATCGTTCATCTGCGTACATTATATATAATTAAGTGTGTCAAAAATCATTACAGAACATCATGAATAGATAACTAAGTGACCAAATTAATAGAAGCTCATCATCACATTAAAACCAAAGTACATACATAGTTCTCATCTTCAAGCGAAAATCATTACAGAACAACATAAAGCTCTGCAGAGCATCTAAATTAATTAAACCTACATTGAAACTATGTAAAACATTTCAATGCGAAAACAAATGCGATCATAATCGCAACCAAGGTAACAACTGATCCAACGGCATAATGATACCAAGCATCGGTATGAATGGCATATTTTCTAATCTTTCTAATCTTCAAGCGCATTGCATCCATCTTGATCTTGTGATCATCGACGACATCCGCAACATGCAACTCCAATATCATCTTCTCCTCCTCAATTTTTCTTATTTTTTCCTTCAAGAATTGTTTTCTTCTTCAACTAAATTTAACCTCTCGACAATAGGGTCAGTTGGAATTTCCGGTTCAACAACCTCCTAGATAAATAAAATCTATGTCACGTTGGTCGGCATAATTTTCATAAATAATAAATGAACCAATAGTTATGAAAAGATAATATATACCACATCCAAATCATAGACAGGACGAGGACCGACGGGGCGGATACCAAAACCATCGCACTATATAAGATGCAATAATAAAAGTAAGAAAATAATACAAGTATCTATCTAAACATACAAGTAAGAATATTTTTCCTTTCAGAAAGAAGATAAGAACAAGAGGCTCACCACGGTGGTGCCGGTGATGAGATCGGCACGGGTGATCGACGGCGGTGAAGACGGGGACGGGGCATGACGGACCGCTAAACCTAGACAAATATTGAGGAAAATGGAGCTTGGAGGTCGAGCTTCGAGAGGAGAAAGCTTAAGTAGTGTGGCTCGGGCATTCCATCGAACACCTTGTGTGCATAGGAGGTGAGCTAGAGCACCACCAAGCCCTCTCCCCCTCAGCTGCCAGAAAAAACAGAGCAGTGTGCTCTGCTCTTACGCGAGGGGGTATATATAGGCACCTCATTGGTCCCTGTTGGTGGCGTGAACCGGTACTAAAGGGCAGCATTTGGTCCCGGTTCATGGCACCAATCGAGACCAATGGTGGTGGGCCAGGAGCGAGGCCCGTTGGTCCCGGTTCGTCCCACCAACCGGGACCAAAAGATCCAGACGAACCGGGACCAATGGCCCACGTGTCCCGACCGGCCCCCGGGGCTCACGAACCGGGTCCAATGCCACCATTGGTCCCGGTTCTGGACTGAACCGGGACTAATGGGCTGACCCGGCCTGGACCAATGCCCTCTTTTCTACTAGTGGTACATCCAAGTCCACCAGGCCCGGTGGCACTGGGAGTACCGCCAGCCCCTACAGTACCCAGAAGTGAACTTGCCGCATGGCTGGCATCTGGACCCACAGCGCATCGAAAGCGTCGCGGTCCGCGCGGGCGCATGCGCAGGAGGTTTTCCGGTGACACGCGATCCATACGCAGGAGCAGCGCACCATGTGTGCCTACGCGCAAGACTCTCCTAAATGGGAGCACTCGTTTGCGCTAGAGCAGGAGGAGGAGCTCTGCCTCGGCGTCCACATCGACCACGATGTTCCACTGCCGGCCCTGCAGGTAAAGCCGGAGAAAGAGCAGGCAGAGGCGGAGTAGCAAGTCGCCCTCGAGGAGGCCCTCCAACACGCGCTGGAGGCGAGCCGATCCGAGGAGGATGCCCATTGGGACGGGCTGGAGCAAGCCTTTGCTTCGCCGCGGCCCGGGACTCCGTCCACGCGCCCCTGTTCGTGCCGCCACCGCCGCCGGCGCCGCCTATCGTCGAGCCCAAGCCGGAGCCAGAGCGTGAGCCAACGCCCACACGAAATGGTCACTGCTGCCCCCACTTGGCCCGAGGAGTCCTATTCTTGGACCGGCGAGCTCCGCGAGTGGGTGAGCGCGCCTCCCTGCTACTTCGCCTCCACACCGGAAGAGAAGGCGGACCACCTTGGGCGCTGGAACGCGCATTGGATCGTGGAGGAGGGGGCCGACACCAAGCGGCAGATGGGCCGCGTAGAGGAAGCGCTGCGGCTTGAGGAGGAAGAGGAGGAGCGTACCCACCTCGCCTCTATGCCGCGGCCCCAGCAGACGCCGGAGGGAGGCTGCCCTGCCTGGCGGCCTATGAAGCCGCGTTCGGCTGGGTTGGGCCGCCTCCCGTCTTCATCAACCTCACCAACGGCGATGACGACGACAAAGGTAAGGGCAAGGCGGTCTATTAGGACAGCGTGCAGGCGTTTATTAGAGTTCTTTTAATGTTAGTTATGTTTAAGTGGACTTTGGCCTGCGTTTGACCGGCTATTTATGTATAATTATGATTGATTAAGTTTGTTTCGTCCACGTCGGCAAAAATGGGTACGCTTCGTGTGAGGTGCACCTGTCGACCTAAATAAAAAATGAACGCATCGGTCTGACCAATCCAAACAGACGAAAAACAACGGACAAGACGTGCGTGCACTCGATTCTGCGTGTTGGAGTCGCTCTAACTAACTATTTAGATAAGGATGACCCGGCTCGATAAATGGCAAAAGAGACGATGTAGCGGAACAGGCACCACCACTTAGCTCGCTAGTCTTATCCGACGCCTCCGTTAAACGTCCCGTCTTGCATACACCTGGCCAGTCCTATGTGGCACGCGTCTTGCATAGACCTGCATGGCCGGTGCTACGACACGCTCTGGTCAGTGGTCAGTCCCAGGTCATATCACATCTGCACTGACTTCTCTGCCTCTGCCTCTGCCCAAAGCGAAGAACCATTGTTAACTGCAGCCGGGCCCGGGACACGTACGTGTCAGGCGTGTCCCTGCATCAGAGCACGCACGCACGCACGGATGCACGAAAATATCCTCAGCGTGGAAATGTAGATCGTGGTACGCAAATATATCTCCACCTTCCCGCGAATCTCGCACCGCACAGTTATAGCACCGAGAACAAGAAAGCCAAACGATCGGAGCAGACTCCCAAGGAAGCAGATCGGCGCTCCGTCCGCTCATGGGGAAGGCCTACCACAAGAAGCTGGGCGTGAACAAGGCGGCCGCCGCCGGCGCCGGCGGCGGGAAGGGCAAGGCCGCCCGCGGCGGGAACGGTAAGCACTCGGGAGGAAGCACGGCGAGAGCGGGCGCGGGCGGTGCCGGCCCGACAGAAGGCGCCAAGGGAGCAGGTGGTGCGGCGGCATTCTTTCCCACCGGCCATAGCACCTTCCAGACGGTAAGCCGGCCGGCCAACTTCACGACCACCATGGCACCATTATGCATCTTGTCTGAGACTCTGAGTAGTGTTACAACTTATGTGCTTATTCGCCTGCAGGCAGTGGCTGCCACCAATGACAATGAGTACTACGACCAGGAGGAGAACGACTGTTCGTCTGAGGAAGACTGCCCACCATTCACTCCCGCCGGCCATAGCACATTCCAGACGGTAACCACCACCATTATGCATTCTCTGGGTATTTAGTGTCCCGGCTTAACGCCACCGTATGTGCAATCGTCTACTCCTAGGCTGTTCAATCCACGAATGAGTACTATGATGAGGAGGAGAACGACTGTTCGTCCCCATTCGCTCCAGCAGACCATAGCACCTTTGCGACGGTAAGATCGATTAATTAGCTGGCAAACTCAACGACCACCACACCATTATGCATTATTCTCTAAAGCAATGTCGCGGCTTAACACCATACATTATGTGTTCGTCTAGGCCGTGAAGACCATGAATGAGTACTACGACGAGGAGGAGAACCTCGGTTTGTCCATGGACAACGAGGAAGAGGGCGTGCAGGATGCTGAGCTTGTGTCTGATGCAGACGGAGAGGGTGATGACGTCAGTGGCGGGCGTGGTGATAACGACAATGCCGGGGCTGGGAGTGGTGATGACCTCTTCGACGGTGATGACTACTACCGCGACGACATTGCCGGGGGTTTTGACGATGGCTACGATCCAGGTGATGCTGGGGATGGAGGTGATGACTGGTGGTAGTGATCGAGGACCGAGGAACTTGACTACTTGAGGCATCTATAAATTAAGCCTTGGTGTCAAGATGAAGTCTCTCTATTGGGTTTGCTAGTTCTTATGTTATAATCTTAGATAGATTCAGTTGTGAGCTTGCTTCTAGCTTAGCTTTTGCGTGTGTATGGGTTCCCCACCAGCAGATTTGGAGTCGTATTACCACTCTTGTGTATGATAGCGCGCCTAGGTAAACCAGTCTTCCATCTGGGGGATCATAACAATATCATGAACCCTTGTGATAGCAGTACCGCAAGAGCGTGTGGTACTCATGGGAAGGGCAAGGGCACCGTGGCGCCAGGCCATGAGATCGTGGAAGCCAAATAAATTTTCTGTGCGGGGGATCAAAGCAGCATCCTGAGCCCTCGTGATGGAAATGCTGCTAATGTAAATTTTAATCGTTGGTGTTCCTTCACTTCTCATGCTAACCTTCTAGTTCTATGTTGTGTGTTTGATTTGGATTCTCTCTTGTCCGGCTTATGTATCATCGAGCACGTGCATGTTGTGGCTTCTGAAGCAGTGTGCATGTGTTGTGTGCTTAGGGTCTGCTGAACCGGGTGTGTACTCCTGGTACGTCATGCGGGCGGTTGTGATGGCCCTGATTCTAGATGGTGGGGTGTCATGCGGGCGGTTGTGATGACCCTGATTCTAGATGGTGGGGTGTCTGATGGCATTCTGAATTGTCGAGTTTGTAGGTGTAGAGGCTTGGCATTGTTTGATATATGCTTTTGCTAGACATTTATTGAATAATTTGATAAAGATGGTTGTGTGCATCTTTTGATGCTAGGATTCCGACTTTGTTTTCTAAAAATAATGTATTACCGAGCACCTTTTTTCAGATTGAGAAAATAGTAGATAATAAATACAATGTGGATAAAAATCAACTTGATGTGTTAAATACTCCCTCCATCCAAAATAAGTGACTCAATTTAGTATTAATTTTACTCCATCTGTCTAGGTGTGTAAACCATCTTACGAAAACCAAATAATCCCAAAACACTTAGGCACGATGCATTAATTTCTACTTTGTTTCTTGTTTCTTGACATATCAACCAATAAGAGATGAGGTGTGTGCATGCTTTTAATGACTTGAGACTACTAAACACGACATGCAGTGGTTAGTTCATTGCATGCAATGCTATTAATTAGCAAATAAACATTAAGGTCTCTCGTTTTCCCATTCTCCTTAGTCACGGTGCACAGCCTAAGATGACTTACTCATCTAGACAAAGGGAGTAGTACAGTTGAATCACTTAATTTGGGATAGAGGAAGTATATTGCAGGCTCTAATTTTAATGGTTGAGATCAGTCGCGGAGAGCACTAGAGCATGATTAATACTCCAATAGAGTAGTATAGCTAGCTGATCGTTAGCCATATTTTATGGTCACTCAAATAAGTTTGGCTATTACTACCTCCGTTTGATTTTATTAGTCCCCGTTGTATTGGTTCAAAGTTGACCACATATTTAACTAGCAAAATGTTAATTTATGTCACAAAAAATTATACTATTGAATTTGAATTTAAACATAGTTTTTAATATTATTATTTTTATATGTATAACTTATATTTTGTTAGTTAAAATCAAGGTAAAACATGACCCAAAATATGAGAAGGACTAGTAAATCCGAACAGAGGTAGTCATTAGAGCATCCCCTACCCCGTCTCCTAAAACGGACACACTATCTATCCGTGAACTGGTTTGGACCGGTGCATGGACAATGCATGGACAATGATGAGGGAGCCGGCAACACCATAATTAAGGTCTTCCTAGGTCCGGCCAATTTCATTTCAAATCCATACTAATATGAAACAAATTAAAGTTTGGTGTTCATAGCGATCGATTACAACCAAATAGAGATGGATTCTCATAGTTTTTATATGCGTCGATCATAAAAGTTTTAGTCCAGCAATCCGTGCAAGAACCGGGCATTTTTGCCCTGCCAGACCGGTTGTCGGAGCCTCCACGCTCACCCTATCGCTGGCTCCTCCTCACCAGCCGCCTCCTCCATCTTGGCCACCAAGCGCTTCAGTATCTTGATAGGATGGCTGGTGCGATCATCACCGCTTTGGAATCCAACTCACAGATCCTCATGGTCAACATTTTTTTCCTCCGAAGCGACCGTGAGCTCAACTCTCCTCTCTTCAAGCTCGGCCTTCTTATCGGTCGCCACCACTAAAATGTTAAACCTCGCCGCCTACTTTTCCTCGTTCATTTCGAAGCGCTTCACACATACCTCATCCTTCTTTGCTAAGATGCTCTCAAACCTCTTGACCATCTTGGCCACTGCCCCTTCCAACTTCTCCTTCTCATCGTCCCATTTATTTCCGCAAAACCGCCTTCTAACCTTGTTGGGCCGCTCTTTTGTTGGGTCAGTTGGATCACCGGCATCTTCCTTATTGCCGATGTTGGCGGTTTTGATGGAATTGGAAATACCATTTTTCCACTTGGTTTGTCCATTCAACTTTGTCCAACAGTGCATTACAACGAAGCTCTTCATGATGATATTGCTCTGGTCAGGATAGTGTGTGCATAGATGGATGTAGCGGCGGCGAACCATGTCCCCGAACCTTGCACCCCATCCCCAGCCCCGGTTGCCGCCCCCGCCACCCTTCTTATTCCCAACCTCTTATTCATTTGCCTTATTTTAGGTGGCAGGCTTCCCGTGTTGCCAAGTTGATCCTCTGGGCCTCTGCCTTCTGTGGATCCTCCACCTCTACCAGCTTTGGCAGCTCGTCGATCAGGTCCATAGGGTGACGGAAGCACAAAAAAGGAGGGGATTGGGATGGAGAGCGCGGCGATTGGGGTGAAGAGAGTGAAGAAGGGGGTTGTCGCGAAACAGTGCGGACAACTCCAAATGTGTGGGCCCCGCCTCATTTTTGAGTGGATCGGGGGTGTCGGAGTCCTATGTGGGGGCATTCTGGACTTCCGCAAAGCCACCCCTCGCCTGCTTCTGATTTGCGAGTTTTTCCCTTAAAACCATCCCTCTGGCGCTACATTTAAGGGTCCGGCCAGGAGTTAGGGTTATCAAACAGTAACCCTTTGTCGCAAAATCGGCCGCCCCGCCGTTATCCATCCCGTCCTCCTGCATTGAACCCCGCCTCGAATCCGCCGCTTATTCTCCTCCTCCATGGGCCATTGCCGGTGGTTCTCGTGGCCGTGGTGGGAGACCGCCACGCAAGCTCGCAAGGCATGACGCTGAGACCGGCAACTCCAGAAGGCCCGTCGTGGAACCACGGTGGTCCAAGCAGGCGGGCAACCGTGGCCTACTCTTCCGCAACGGCGAACGGAGCTCGTCTGCAGGCTTCAATGAGCTCCACGACAATCTTTTCCCGCACATCAAGTAGCCGGGATGCTGCTGAGGAGCTCACCATCACAGAGCGTGCGGTAGAGGACGGAGAAGAAGGCGCTGCTAAGGAGCTCGCCGTCGCAGGCGCACGGTGGCAACCAGAGAACAAGGGGCCGCCGTGTTCACATCATCAATGAATGAAAGTCCGTCAATTTAGTTTATTTTTGGGTGTGATGAACTATGCTTTTATTTGCAGCATGAAGAAGTATTTAAGGGTTGTTTGGTTTGTGACTAACTTTGTCAAATGTTGCCACACCTAAAGTTAGACTAGTTTGACTAACTTAGGTGAGTGTTTGGTTCAAACCACACCTTAGGCAAGCCACACTTGGACCCCACATGGCATACACACAAAAAATATGGCAAGATTCCCTTAGACTTGCCAATTTGTAGCTTTCATTTTGATGAACTAATCTTACGCAAGCTTGACAAAAATGTGTGGCAAAGTATGGCAATGCTAGGCCTAAAACCAAACAGCCCCTAAATTTTCAGGACTAAATACGGTTCGTGTTCTGTCGGAACCTTCGGGTTCCCATAGAATCGTTTTAGAGGTAACCATGAAATGATGCTCTTAGTCAGTGCCTCCAGTAAAATAATGCTACACACATGAGGACTTTACGGGGGCTTTACGTGCTAATTAAAGATTAATGAATATGATTTGGTTAAGTAGGACGGACTTCACCGCGTAAAATAATGGGTTCCATTAGATTAGCCCACGTTCTCCACGCCATGAAAGTCCATTGGAACTTGTCCGGTATTATCGCCTCCAGTAAGCGTCCCGTCCTACACACGCGTCCTGACCCGATGCAGTCAGTGGTACGTGACACGTCCTGGCCAGTGGTCAGTCCAAGTCATGTCACATCCGTAGTGGCCTCTGCCGCGTCCCTGCCCAAAATGACGAGCCATTGTTGGCCAGTCTGTCCACGCGCCCGAACGTGTCACGCGTGGCCTTCGTCCATGGAACGCACGCTCGGCCCGAACGTGTCGTGCATGCAAACTCTACAAGGGCGCGAATAGAGCAAATCTCCTCAGGCTCGTGGATAAAATATCTCCACCTCCCCGCAATAAGTAACAGCACCACACCCCCGCGAATCTCTCGCACACCCGCAGTTACCAAGAACAAGAAAGCTAAGCGATCGAAACCCTAAGGTCGCAGATCGAAGATCGAGTGCGTGGGGAAGGCCTACCGCAAGAAGCTGGGCGTGAACAAGGCGGCCACCGCCGCCGGAGCCGGACGGAAGGGCAAGGGAGCCGGCGGCGGCAACGCTAAACGCTCGCGAGGCGCAACGGGCGCAAGTGGTGCCGGCACTAGTAGAAAAATGACCTAATGTTCAGCCTTTTAGTTTCGGTTTGTAAATTAACCGGCACTAATGATCACCGCTTCGTGTTGAACCTTTAGTACAGGTTCGTATCATAAACCGATACTAAAGGGATGGTAGCAGGCTGGCGTCAGGCCGGGGCCCCACGAGCCCCTTTAGTCCCGGTTTGTGACACGAACCGGGACTAAAGGTCTAACCTATAGTGTCGGTTTGTGTCACAAATCGGGACAAAATGGGTTTAACCTTTAGTCCCGGTTGGAGACACAAACAAGACTAAAGGGCAATTTTGAAACTCTAACACCCCCCCCCCCACCCCGTGTATCACCATTTCAGTTTTGCAAAAAACAAAAGAAAATGATAAAATTTCAAAAATTAAAATCTTTCGAAATGTAATTATGTTACTACATCTACTAGTTAGGAAAACTAAAAAACTTAAATTTGGACATGTTTGCAAAAAAATGTTATAAAAAAGTAAAACAGCCATATTTTTTGCATACGATGTCGAAAAAACACATATAATATATCAAAAAAAATCAGCACGAAACTCCGCATCCGATGGAGACCACCTACGGCCTGTTTGCAAATTTTTAGAATCCTCAAATCCTAAAAGGAAAAAAAGATATGCTCAAATTTCAATTTTTTTTTATTTTTGTTAAATCTGGTGAAATTGTGGTCAAACTAATTATTCAAGAAATATTAGTGTTAATAAATAATTATTTTATTTTATTTGACTTTTGGTCAAATTGTGTTCAAACTATGGTCAAACTACTTATTCAAGAAATATTTCTGTTATTAAATAATAATTATGTTTTAGAATAATAGTTTCAAACTCAAACGATGAAACATGTGACTTCATGGTCAAGCTAAATTCCTGAGAGTTAATAGGATAGACAGCTTATTATTGTCAGGTAAACAACAAGTAAAGACTTGGAAACTAGGGTAAATAGAACTCGGAAGTTAAGTGTGCTCAGCCTGGAGTAGTGAGAGGATGGGTGACCGACTGGGAAGTTAGACGATTTAGAATGATGAAGGGTGATTAGAGCGGTGATTAAAGACTAAATCATCAAATAATTCAAAAAAATGAAAATTAGAAAAAAAATCAAATTTAAAAAAAAAACAAACATTTACTAAAGGTCCCCAGACCACCGCGCGGTCTCGTGCCACGTGATGGGCCTTTCGCCCCGGTTCATGCAGAACCGGTACTGGGGGGGGGGGGGGGGGCTTTAGTCCCCACCCTTTAGTGCCGGTTACAGAACCGGCACTAAAGGGCCTTACGAACTGGAGCTATAGCCCGGTTCTGCACTAGTGCGGACCAGAAGGAGGAGGCGCAAAGCGAGCAGGTGGTGCGGGTTGGGGAGGCGCGTCGACGTTCCTTGCCACCTACCATGGCACCTTCCAGACGGTAAGCCAACGAACTCAACGACCAGTAGTCGACCGCCACCTTTATATGCATTCTTTGGGTAATGTCACGGCTTGACGCCGATATGCATTCGTCTCTAGGCCGTGAATGACACGAATGAGTACTACCAAGAGGAGGACAACAACTGTTCTTCCCCATTCGCTCCAGCCGACCATAGCACCTTCGAAACGGTAACATCGACCACCACCATTATGCATTAGAATTATCCTCTAAGCAATGTCACGGCTTAACACCATACGTTATGTGTTCTTCTAGGCTGTGGAGGCCATGAATGAGCACTACGATGAGGAGGAAAAACTAGGTTTATCCATGGACAACGAGGAAGAGGGCGTGCAGGATGCTGAACTTGTTTCTGATGCAGACGATGGTCGTGATGACAGCGCCGGGAGTGGTGATGACCACTTCGGTGACGATGACTACTACGACGACGACATTGCCGGGGGTTTTGACGATTTGTACGATCCCGGTGATGCTGGGGATGGAGCCGATGACTGGTGGTAGTGATCCAGCAATGAGGACCAAGGAACTTGAGGCGTCTATAAAGTCTTGGTGTCAAGATGAAGTCTGTCTATCGGGTTTGCTAGTTCTTATGTTTGATCTTAGATTCACTTGTGCACTTGGCATCTAGCTTAGCTTTTGCGTGTCTATGGGTTCCCCACCAGAAGATCTGTAGTCGTAATACCACTCCTCTGGACGATAACCTAGGTGGACCAGTCTTCCGCATGGGTGATCTTAACAATATCCTGAACCCTTGGGACAGCAGTATCGCTAATAATGTAAATTATATTTGTATGTTGTTCCTTCAGTGCTCGTGTTAAGCTTTATGATCTGTTCGATATGGGGTTCTTGTCCGGCTTACGCGTGGCCTAACAATTTTTTTCCCATCTTGTCCTGTAATGAACGATGTAAATGATGGTCTGACTATCTAACGATGCGCATGGTGCAATCACTTCTCTAATGCTAATTTTTTAACTTATTTTTTTAGAAGCAGAAAGCATCGAGGCATCGTCCCTGTTCCATCTTCATTGAAATGAAACGAAGTTGAGATAGGAAATAGAACTCCAGGCTTACATACCATGAGAGCAAAACAAAAGTAATCTCTTGGATGACAGAGAAGCAGCTGCTGATTATGTGTGAATCTCACAAACTTCAGGCGTCTTAGGTCGTAGCACTTGAATGGAGATCCTCATCTTACCATGGGAGCTTTTCGCGAAAAGGCCGAAGGCCAGATATTTAATTACGGTTTTACTAAAGCAAGGTTGCCGCCCAGGGAAAAACTTTATTAACCATGACGTCCCCTGTGCAACGAAAACGTCACGATGGATGGCATCATCAAAAGGATCAGATTTTGAAAAAAGAAAAGAATAATTAGGGTCAAATGTGCGGATGCAATTACTTAATTACACGTTCTCGCGCAAAATACCCTCCTCCTTCCCGCTACATGTCACTGAGTGATCGGCTGTCGAAGCCGCCACGCATTTTTGCCCTGCCAGACCGGCTGTCAGAGCCTTCACTTTCACCCTACCGTCGGCTCCTCCATCTCGGTCGCCAAGCACTTCAACATCTTGACAAGAATGGCTGGCACAATCATCGCCGCTTCGGAATCCAACTCGTTGATCCTCATGGTCAACATTTTTCTCTACTTCAAAGCTGATGCAAGTTCAACTCTCCTCTCTTCAAAATTTTGGCCTTCTTATTGGTCGCCACCATTAAGATGTTAAACCTCTCTGCCTACATTTTCTCATTCATTTCGGAGCTCTTACACGTACTTCCTCCATCACCAAGATGCCATAGAACCTCCCCGTCATCTTGGCTGCTGCCCTTTCTCGCTTCTCTTTTTCCTCCTCCCATTTCTTTCTCCGGAACCCCACTTCTAACATTGTTGGGCGGCTCTTTTGTTTGGTCGATTGTATCATTGGCATCTTCCTTATTGCTGACGTCAGCGCTCTTGATGGAATTGGCAATAACATTTTGCCACCTAGGTTGCCCCTTCAACTTCAACCAACAATGCATCATGACGAAGCTCTTCTTGATGACATTGCTCCGGCCAGGACGGTGCGTACATAGATGACTGCGGCGGCGGCGGCCCGCGTTCCTAGCCCTGGTTGGCCCGGCACCGCCGCCGCGCCCGCTGCCCTTCTTATTCCCAGCTTCTTGATCCTTTGCCTTCTTTTTTAGGCGGCAGACTTGTCATGTCGCCAAGTTGATCCTCCGGGCCGCCGCCTTCTGTGGATCCCACCTCCACCGGCTCCGACAGCTCGTCGACCGGGTCCATGCGGTGGCGGAACCAAAAATGATGGGAATTGGGGTGGAAAGCGGCGGCGATTGGAGTGGAGAGAGCGGAGAAAGGGGTGGGGTGGGGGGGGGGGGGTCTCGTGAAAACATTGCACACCACTCCAAATGCACAGGCTCAACCTTTTTTGGGTGTGTCGGGGTCCTATGTGGCGGCGGTCCGAATCCTGCGAAGCCCTCTTTATTTGCTTCTGGTTTATTGGATTTCTGACAAGCGGATCGTTCCACGGATGGAAGGGGCACTAGTAGAAAAAGGGTCAAACGTGAAGCACATTAGTGCCGGTTTGTATTTGAGCCGGCACAAATGTATACATTAGTGCCGGTTCCAACGGCTAACCGGGCCGCTCTCATTAGTACCGGTTCGTGGCTAACCTTTAGCACCGGTTCGTACCACGAACCGGTACTAATGAGAGTGGTGGCAGGATGTTGTCAGTCTGGGCCCCCTCCAGCATCTTTAGTACCGGTTCTTGGCACGAACCGGTACTAAAGGTCGTCCTACATAAACCCTTCGTCCACCCGAGCTCGCTCTGTTCTTCCCCTTTCCCCTCTCCTCTCTGTTCTTCCCCTCTTCTTCTCGAGCTCATCACACATTTTACCCAAAATTTGTCAAGATTTGAAGGCCCCCATCCATTCAAATGATCACAAAGGTTAGCAACTTTGTCCTTTCATCTCTCATTGCTAGATTAGCTCTTGCAATGCTTTATATAGTTATTAATTTGTGAGTTTAGTAATTTGGGAGGAAATATATATATATATATATATATATATATATATATATATATATATATGTGCTAGTATTTGATTTATATGCAATTTGAGGTTAAAATAACACTTAGTTTGCATATGTAGGTGTGGTTTACTTAGTGCCTTCTAAATCTCCGTCGTAACCACCGTCGATCGCCCGCACCGTCCCGTCGCCGGCACCACCTTGTGGTGAGCCTCTTGTTCATGAAATTTTATATAAAAAATTGATGTTTGTGTGATTTGGATATATAGTTACTCGTATAATAATTATCTTACCCGTACGTTATTTGTTATACATAGTGCCATGGTTTTGATATCCGTCCCCGTCGGCCCTCGTCCTTGTTATGATTCGGATGTGGTATATTCTCTTTTAAAACTATTTGTTACATTTCGTGTTTATGATAAATTATGCCCATCAAGTTGACATAGATATCTTTATCTAGGAGGTATGTGAACCGGAAATTCCAACAGACCCTATTGTCGAGAGGTTAAATTTAGTTGAAAGAGAAAACGAGTACTTGAAAGAAAAATTGAAAAGAATTGAGGGGGAGAAGATGGAATTGGAGTTGCATGTTGCCGATGTCGTCGATGATCACAAAATCAAGAAGGAGAAAATGCGCTTGAAGATTAGAAAGATTAGAAAATATGCCATCGATAGTGAGGCTTGGTATCATTATGCTGTTGGATCAATTGTTACCTTAGTTGCGATCTTGATCGCATTTGTTGTTGCATTTAAATGCTTTAGCTAGAGAGTTATTTGTTTGTTGCATTTAAGTGTTGTATGAACTTTATGTATGAACTTGTATTAATTTGGTCTATTCGGTGTTGTGTAATGAAGATGAGACGGCAATGGATGTACGATGACCGATGCTCTCCCCAGTTCGTTGAGGGCGTGCATACTTTTCTGCTTGCGGCTGAGGCAAACAAGCGGGCAGATGGTTTTATGCCTTGTCCATGTGCTGGCTGTAAGAATGGTCGCAATTACTCTACGTCAAGAACCATTCACGTCCACCTGTTTGAGTCCGGTTTCATGCCCCACTATAATGTTTGGACCAAGCACGGAGAAAGAGGGGTTATGATGAAAGACAATGAAGAAGAAGAGGATGACAACAGCTATCCTGGCCATGGGTTCCCTGAATACGATGATACAACAATGGGGGAAGAAGCTGAGCCGATAATGCGGGAAGAAGCTGAGCCGGCAATGCGGGAAGAAACTGAAGAAGAGGCATCAGATGAGCCTGTTGATGATCTAGGTCGGGCCATTGCCGATGCAAAGAGAAACTGCGCAAGTGATTTGGAGAAGAAGAAGTTGCAGCGCATGTTAGAGGATCACAAAAAATTGTTGTACCCGAATTGCGTAGGTGACAAGAAAAAGCTGGGCACCACACTGGAATTGCTGCAACGGAAGGCAGAGAATGGTGTATCTAACAAGGGATTTGGAAAGTTGCTGGTAATGATAAAGGATATGCTTCCAAAGGACAACGAATTGCCCGAGAGTACATACGAAGCAAAGAACGCTGTCTGCCCTCTAGGGTTAGAGGTGCAGAAGATACATGCATGCCCTAATGATTGCATCCTCTATCGCGGTGAGTACGAGGATTTGAACGCTTGCCCGGTATGTGGTGCATTGCGCTATAAGATCAGCCGCGATGAGCATGGTGATGTCGAGGGCGAGCGCCCCAGGAAGAAGATTCTTGCCAAGGTGATGTGGTATTCTCCTATAATACCACGGTTGAAACATTTGTTCCAAAACAAAGAGTATGCCAAGGCGATGCGATGGCATAGAGAAGACCGTAAGAAAGACGGAAAGTTGAGAGTACCCGCTGACGGATCGCAGTGGAGAGAAATCGAAAGAAAGTACGGGAAGGAGTTTGCAGATGACGCAAGGAGCGTATGGTTTGGTCTAAGCGCAGATGGCATTAATCCTTTTGGGGAGCAGAGCAGCAACCATAGCACATGGCCTGTGACTCTATGTTTGTATAACCTTCCTCCTTGGTTGTGCATGAAGCGGAAGTTCATTATGATGCCAGTGCTCATCCAAGGCCCTAAACAACCCGGCAACGACATTGATGTGTACCTAAGGCCATTAGTTGAAGAACTCTTACAACTGTGGAATGGAACAGGTGTACGTGCATGGGATGAGCACAAACAGGAAGAATTTGACCTAAAGGCATTGCTGTTCGTGACCATCAATGATTGGCCTGCTCTCAGTAATCTTTCAGGACAGACAAACAAGGGATACCACGGATGCACGCACTGTTTGGATGATACCGGCAGTATATATTTGAATAGTTGTAAGAAGAATGTGTACCTGGGACATCGTCGATTTCTTCCGAGCAGGCATCCCGTAAGAAAGAAAGGCAAGCATTTCAAAGGTGAGGCGGATCACCGGATGAAGCCTCGCCACCGTACTGGTGCTGATGTACATGATATGGTCAAGGATTTGAAGGTGATATTTGGAAAGGGTCCTGGTGGACAACCTGTTCCAAAGGACGCTGACGGACGCGCACCCATGTGGAAGAAGAAATCTATATTTTGGGACCTGCCATATTGGAAAGACCTAAAGGTCCGCTCCGCAATCGACGTGATGCACGTGACGAAGAATCTTTGCGTGACCCTGCTTGGCTTCTTGGGCGTGTATGGGAAGACAAAAGATACACCTGAGGCACGGGAGGACCAGCAACGTATGCACGGAGAAGACGGCATACATCAGGGTCATGCAAGCTACGCTCTTACCAAAGAAGAGAAGGAAATCTTCTTTGAATGCCTGCTCAGTATTAAGGTACCGTCTGGCTTCTCGTCGAATATAAAGGGAATAATAAACATGGCAGAGAAAAAGTTCCAGAACCTAAAGTCTCATGACTGCCACGTGATTATGACGCAACTGCTTCCGGTTGCATTGAGGGGGCTTCTACCGGAAAATGTTCGATTAGCCATTGTGAAGCTATGTGCATTTCTCAATGCAATCTCTCAGAAGGTAATCGATCCAGAAATCATACCAATGTTACAGAATGATTTGGTGCAATGTCTTGTCAGTTTCGAGTTGGTGTTCCCACCATCCTTCTTCAACATCATGACACACGTCCTAGTTCACCTGTGCGAAGAGATTAACGTTTTGGGTCCTGTATTTCTACACAATATGTTCCCCTTTGAGAGGTTCATGGGAGTCTTAAAGAAATATGTTCATAACCGTGCTAGGCCAGAAGGAAGCATCTCCAAGTGCCATCAAAATGAGGAGGTCATTGAGTTTTGTATTGACTTTATTCCTGACCTTAAACCGATTGGTGTTCCTGAATCGCGGCATAAGGGCAGACTGGATGGAAAAGGCACGCTAGGAGGGGAACAAATAATATGTATGGACGGACATTCTCTCACTGAAGCACACTACGCAGTTCTACAAAATTCCGCCTTGGTGGCTCCGTATATGGATGAACACAAGAATTTGCTACGCTCCAAACACCCGGAGCGGTCTGATGACTGGATTACACGTGAACAAACCAGGAGTTTCGCCAGCTGGTTGCAGACACGTATCATGCATGACACCTCTATTGAAGATGACCTGTACTTGTTGTCCCAGTTACCATCTTCGAATATAATGACT
The DNA here is from genome assembly GCF_018294505.1 of Triticum aestivum. NCBI lineage: Eukaryota > Viridiplantae > Streptophyta > Magnoliopsida > Poales > Poaceae > Triticum > Triticum aestivum. Next base: position 653,099,251 of record NC_057795.1, on the reverse strand, counting down.
TTCAAAGGGTACGAGATAAATGGTAATACATTTTACACGATCACCCAAGATAAGAAGAACACCAACCAAAATAGTGGTGTCCGCTTTGATGCAGAAACCAAGACGGGAAAGGAAACATATTATGGTTATATACAGGACATATGGGAACTTGACTATCGACGTGGTTTAAAGGTCCCTTTGTTTCGGTGCAAATGGGTCAATATGACACGAGGCGGGGTAACAGAAGACCCGCAGTACGAAATGACAACAGTGGATCTCAACAATCTTGCATATGCAGACGAACCATTCGTCCTAGCCAATGATGTGGCATAGGTTTTCTATGTGAAGGACATGTCTACCAAGCCAAGAAAAAGAAAAGATAAGGAAGCGAATGCATCGTACAATGAGCCAAAGCGGCACATAGTTTTTTCTGGGAAGAGAAACATCGTGGGAGTGGATGACAAGACAGACAAGTCAGAAGATTATGAAAAGTTTGATGAAATTACTCCATTCACAGTGAATATTCACCCGAGCATCCCGTTAAATGATGAAGATTTTCTATGGTTACAGCGCAAAGGGACACACGCGAAAAAAAAGTTTCACACCCAAAGATCTGGGATGTGATCGGCTTCACTAGCTATCATCATTTTCTTCTGTGTTTCGCACCGAGAGGGGAATCTCTGTAATAGTTAGGGTAGTTATGTTTTTGGCATTTGAAACGCGAAGAAATTTTATGTGCAAACAAATTCACACTAATTTCAAATAATTCAAAATTTAAACTATTCAAATTTGAAAACTACGGGCACTAACAGAAAAAATAGCAGAAAAGAAAGAAAAACTATAGCTGAAAAGAAAAAAACTATATAAAAAAACTACTCAAAAATAAATAGAAGAAAATAAATATAGCAGAAAAGAAAAAACTACTCAGAAATAAATAGAAGAAAAAATAAAGCAGAAAAGAAAAAAATTGTATTTGCTATTTTTCAATCGTTTACAAAATGACCGTGAAATTGAAAATCACTACAAAATGAACTCTGAAAATGTTGAATTTTGGCAAACTAGATGAAAAACTACTCACAAATAAATAGAAGAAAATAAATATAACAGAAAAGAAAAAACTATACAAAAAACTACGCAAAAATAAATAGAAGAAAATAAAGCAGAAAAGAAAAAAAACTATAAAAAAATTGGGGCGCTGCCCTGTGGGCCTGATAGGCCACAGGTGTGTAATTACAGGCCTTAAAGGCCCAGCAGACTCACAGGACAGCGCGCAGAGTTTAGGCCCACAAGCCTGCTAGCTATATAGAGGAGTTCGAAGTGGTAGCCGTGGCTGGGTTTATAAACTAGTGCGGCTGCCCTTCGCCCGGCGAGGTGGGACTAAACTTTGGGATGGCAGCGCGACCCCTTTAGTACCGGGTCGTGGCACAAACCGGTACTAAAGGGGGGGCCTTTAGTACCGGTTTGTGCCACCACCCGGTACTAAAGGGGGTCGCTTCCCGCCGCTTGGCCTGGCCAAAACAGGCCTTTAGTACCGGTTGGTGGCTCCAACCGGTACTAAAGGTGCCTTCTATATATACAACAGCTACGAAAATTTCAGTTTCCCTCTCTGTTTGTTCCTCTGTTTCCGTCTCCATCGCCGTCGCCGGCGCCCTCGATCGTCTCCGTTGCCGCTCGTCTCCGTCGCCGCCCCCGTCCCCGCCGCCGCCCCCGTCCCCGTCGCCGCCCTCGTCTCCGTCGCCGCCCCGGGCTCGTCCCCGTCGCGCCGTCCTGGCCGTCGCCGCCCCGGCCATCGCCTCGCCGTCGCCATCGCCCGCTGTGAGCTCTCCCCCTCTAACCCCTCTCCCTCGCCCCTGGCGGCCCCCATGGGCGCCGCCCCTCCCCGAGCCCATACACACACACACAAGCATGCATGAACACACACACACACGTACATATGTATTTTGTATGTTTAATTAGTTTAGATTATTTAGTGTTTAATTAGTATATACGTATTTTGTATGTTTAATTAGTTTAGATTATTTAGATTATTATTTTTTCACTATTATATATGTATGAATGCATGTTAGATGGATATAATTAGTGTTTAATTAGTATGGAAATTTTTTATATAATGTTGTTTTTCAGTTTTTTAATGGATGTATAGAAGTTGTGTTTTCTGTTTTTAGTGTTAGATGCTTAATTAGTATGAAATAGTATATAGATTTTTGAAATAGTAGAAATATTAGAAATTTTAGTTATCAAAATCCAATCATTAAAAAAATATTACTTTTTGCGGGCATATAGCTAGTATTTGTTCTCGACAATGCCCGGCCCGCATCCTCGCTGTTGGCCCGTCCGCGACGACGTCCAGCCGACCCATGTCTGAGACTGGGCTCCGCCGGGCTGGAACTGGGAGGTGCTGCCTGGAGGGGCGCGCCGCTTGATGAGGAACCCGGCCCCGGGTCCCGTCGTCAACCCTGATCTCGTTTGGTGGCGTTCGCGTGGGCCAGTTTCGGTGCGGAGGGACCCGACCCGGCCGGAGGTGGTACGTCGCCGTGTCAGGGAGGAGGACGAGCACGTCCATCGCTACATGGTTGCGTTAGAGGGCGGCAGGTTCTCCAATACCTGGCAGTATCTTCGGGGATCTCACTTCAGCTATGATCCTGTGAGTGTCCCTTCTCTTTGGGTGTCCACCGCCCGCGCCGCAGGAACCGCGAGTGTCCTAGATTCTTCTGTAGTATTCGATCTTTAATTAGCTAGCCAGTGATGTACTATTCAATATTATATATTATTCGAGACGATGTATTCGAGATTATATCTATTATTCTAGACAAAGTATTCGAGATTATATCTATTATTCGAGACGATGTAATTTGAATACTAAATTGTCTTATATTTCTTTTGAATTAGTTAAATAAAAGCTATGGCAGACAATACCGACAGAGAGGGAGAACAGACCATGTTCGATATGATACGCGGGCCAGATGATGATCAGAATGAAGAAGATTATGACGGCTCCGAATTTCTAAACAACACCGGAGAGGGTGATATGATATTCGATCGCGACGATCGAATTGATGAAGTCATGAGCTACGATTATGACGATGACGAAGAACATGTTGATCCTGAAACAACAAAGACCGGCGAGGTATATATATTTATATAAGAAGGTATCTGGTGATCATCACATGTTTTAAATGACTTGAAGATATATTAACGAATCGATCTTTGTTCTTTCAGCCATCCGGATCGAGCAAATCTTCAGGCAAAAGGACGAAACGAGGCCCAAACAAAAAGTTGAAGGAGGGCGTAAAGTACAATATCGAGGCAGTCAGACCTAATGGCGAACCATTAGCGCCTAAGAAGATTGCGGACAAGTTCATTCATCAGTGCGGAGTTCTTGTGAAGGACCAACTCCCGATCTCCCTTCAAGAATGGAGAGAGCCAGCAAAAGACAAAAGACAAAAAGGCAAAGAGGACGCTGCTCCACGTCCAGATGTTACTTTTGTCGACAAGAATCAAAAAGATCTGCTTTGGGATACTCTCATGGAACATTTCACCCTACCAAATCATTTCACAGAAGCAGATGTGTAGAAAGTCAAGGACGCTGCTCTTAGGAAGATGGCGGTTGCATTCAAGAACCACAAGAATCGTGAATGGGACAAGTACGTCAAGGGAGAAAGGAAGACTCCAGTATTCGAGGGAACACTAGAGAACCAACGTGCTCATTGGGACGATTTTGTGAAATTCAAGGATTCGGAATTAGCTAAGGAACGGTCGAGAATAAACAAGAAGAATGCCGAAAAAAAGGATAAGTTCCATAAGCTTGGGCCAGGTGGCTATGCGGTGGCAATGCCTAAGTGGGATAAGTCTGAGAAAGAGATGGAGGATGCAGGTGCCACTCCGGTTACTAAAAGCTGGCCCCCCAGGGTCAGGACTTGGTTCTATGCGCATGAGGGGGAGTTGGACCCGAAGACAGGCAATGTTTCGACGAGGGCAAGTCTGAAGGGAGCCGAGATGTGATACTTGTTGCAATAGAAGAGGCACGATCGGGGGTGTTCCAGCCCAACAGAGAGAACGACGATCTTACGCGTGCCCTGGGAAATCCTGAACACCCGGGAAGAACACGAGGCAAGGGCGCTATTCCGTGGTATGAGGGGTTCTCAGACTGGAACACCGACTACAGAACCCGTGCGAGAACGAAGATTGCGGAGGAGAAGAAGAGGAAGATGAAGGAGGAGCAGAGGAAGCGGGACTATGAACGCCTTCAAGGCCTAGAAGCAAGTCAAGCGGAATTGGTAGTCAAATTCCAGCGGCAGCAGGAGCAGATCGACTCAGTTACCCAGCAAAGGGGGTCTCAGCAGCTGCAGCAGCTAGCGAATGATCCAGCATTGGATAGCACCGCCCCATCCATGCCGAGAAGTCGCGTGGGTTCCGCCCCGGACAACGCAATGCTGGGTAGATACCCCGTGGATGACATCACGGAGAACACTAGTTGCGAGCTACACGTCAAAATGAAGAACATATCCATGAAGGTGGCGAACGTCGTTGCTTTTACAAATCCCCCCGAGGCAACCTTCCATTGCAACCCAATTCCAGCGGGCTATGCTCGTGTCTTGGTTGATGAGGTGGTGGACCCATATTTGGAGCTAGAGCTTGACTATCCTGGAGGTGACGACGAGCGCTTTCTCGGAGACGCCAAACATCGTATCATCCTATGGAAAAAGGATTGCATCATCTTTCGAAGGCCACGACACCGCGTCAGCCGACTCCTCGTCGAAGTCCGCCATCGAGTCAGCAGTCTCCCGCTCCTGCAAGTCCACCAAGTCCGGCAAAGTGTCAGGCCACTCCTCCTCCAAGTCCGGCAAAGTGTCAGGCCACTCCTCCTCCTCCAAGTCCTCCACAGCATCAGACATCCACTCCTCCTCCAAGTCCGGCACAACCTCAGGCCACTCCTCCTCCAAGTCCGGCACAGCTTCAGGCGGCCACTCCTCCTCGTCCAACTCGGCCCCGTCAGCCGTCTCCGCCGCCTCAGCAATCACAGAAGAGACACCCCGCAGCTATGGTGCGTAGCGGTACGAGTCGAGGTAGTGCAGGAAGTACAGGCGGAGGCAAGCGATATAAATATGGTTCAAGCCTCACGCCTCTTCCGCAGAGGGCTTATGACAGGTCCGAGGAGGAAATCGCAACCATATCGAAGTCCGAGGTGGAAGCCCATTTTGCACCGAAACCGCCAACGCCGCCAAGGGAGAAAGTGCCTGAGGAAACGATTGACCACTTCATTCGTATGGCTCAACCACCAGCTCCCAAGCCTGTTGACATAGACTATGAGCGCCACATCAGGAAGTTAAATCGAGAACGTGTACGTAAGGAGGTGAGCTCGGGATCGAGCAAACAAGAAGCAGCTGTCAAAAAATGCGGGAAAACCATTCCCCAGCTGGGAGAACAGGCGGCACAATCGATCCCCTCGCTTGTTGTGCCAACAACACGTGACAGTACGCGCGCCCAATATTATTGTGGGCAAACAGTTTACGTTTCTAAGGTGGGCAATGTGGTAATAACGGAGAAGCATATAATGCAGGCTGAAGTTCTCAAAATCACCGTTAGACAATTCCTCGAGATCGAGCCCATGCCTGTGCTTAGAGAGGATGAAATAAAACGGGAATATGTCCGGGGCCAACCTTTGGTCGAGCCAGACAAGGTCAAGAACCTCCCAATGAGAATGTATGAATTGCATCAATGGTACATGAAAATTACCAAGATTTCTGATCAATTGTCCCTCATGGTGAATGTCAAGGAGGAGCATTACTACCATGAGAAAGCTGTGTCCGTTGAGTATTCTGAACTGTTTCAGTTATACAATCAAGACGCACTTGACAAATCTATCGTCAGTTGCTCTTGTATGTAAGTGATTTCTTTCTGTAATTTAAGTCTCAAGCTAGATGTAGTGATCCTTTTGATCAATCATTACCTGTAATTATCCTCACTATATTCTTTTCTATGGTATTATATGCAGGATGAAGATGTATGAAATGAGAAAAGGTGGACGCTATGGCATTGGGTTCATTGACCCAAACACCGTTAATGAATACACATGGAAAATAGATGAACGTCATCAAAAGGCCGTAGAGGACAGCATGCTAGAGTTCATGAAGCGCCTCAAATACAATGAAGATATACTACTTCCTTACAACTTCCAGTGAGTCACACTGTCTTGTACTATAAATTCTTTGTTTTTGCCTACTAGCTAGCTACATGTTTTTGCTTACATATGCCCGCTTAATTAAGACATGCAAACGTGTGTGCATGCAGATTTCACTGGGTCTTGTGTATCATTAAAGTTGATGCCGGAACAGTTGAAATACTGGACTCACTACTCAAAGAAAAAACTGACTATAACATCTTGTTTGGGATAGTCAACTGGTAATTTTAATCATTATTAATTATATATCTCGGCCTATTTAGTTCGTCATTTCATGATATGAACTATTTAATAACCCCTTTATTCATTTTCTTTGTCGGCGGGCAGAGCTTGGGCAAGGTTCATCAGGGTCACGGACGGCGAATGGAAAGAAAAGCTTAAATGGGGAAGACCCAAGGTAAGTAATTAAGTAGTACTAGCTAGCTAGCTAGCTGTCATCCCTTTAATTATCATGCTTGATTAATTATTATCTAATCAAATTCCATTCTCGTAAAGGCCCTGAAGCAGGCGCAGGGGACTGATCTGTGTGCATTCTGCGTTTGCGAGAACATTCGTATGATGGCGTCCGAAAGGAGCAGATCTCAAAGACAGGAATGGGTACGCTTGTCAAAACACTATTCACAATTTTTACACCATTATCGATATCTAGTCACACAACTAATACACATGCATATTGATCTCCTTAACAGTTCAGAGAGGTGCGGGCGAAGCTCCTAGAAACGGAGCGCGTAGAAGCACTTCAAGAGGAAATATCGGGATTTTTCCTCGACCAGGTCATAAATCCGAAGGGAGAATACTATTACCCGCTACCGCCTCCATGAAAACCACTTCCAATTGTCATCGTGCTCCGAAGGCACCAATTAGGCTATAATGCCACCGGCTTCGAAGGCAACATGCATATGTAGGAAAAATTGTATATAGCTATACATGTGTGTATGTGTGAATTAATTAATATGATGGTTTGTGAGACATTGATGATATATATATATGCATGATTGGTTCTACTAAAAATTATATATATATATATATATATAACGTGTACAATGTGTAGTATCGTAAAATACCAGCAAACGAAAAAGAATTAAAATGGAAACACAAAATTAAATAAAAAGAAATCATAAAACTAAAACTCCCCAAACCTCTAAAGGGCTCCAGGCCCCTGGAGCTGGCTCGTGCCACGTGGTTTCCCTTTAGCACCGGTTCATGCTGAACCGGTACTAAAGGGGAGGGGGGGCTTTAGTGCCCACACTTTAGTGCTGGTTATGGAACCAGCACTAAAGGGCCTTACGAACCGGTGCTATTGCCCGGTTCTGCACTAGTGGGGTACTGCGTTTGGGGTTAGGATCTTCTGCAGTACTGTATGATGTTGTAGAGTCACTACCATGTAGGACCTAGCCCCACATGTCATCCACACTACAGTATCATACGGTACTGTAGAAGATCTCAACCCCTGCTTTTGATGCCGAACACTACAACACGGCATACATTACGAGGCATTTTAGAATGCATCTAAATGTCACAGAAATGCCTTTACATGTTTTTGGAGGCGTTCCTCGAAAATGCTAGAAATAACCCCGAAGGGAAAGATCAAGGAAGGCGTATTTCAGTATCGCCTCCAAACCCACATGTCATCCACACTACAGCATCATACGGTACTGTAGAAGATCTCAACCCCTGCTTTTGATGCCGAACACTACAACACGGCAGACATTACGAGGCATTTTAGAATGCATCTAAATGTCACAGAAATGCCTTTACATGTTTTTGGAGGCGCTCCTCGAAAATGCTAGAAATAACCCCGAAGGGAAAGATCAAGGAAGGCGTATTTCAGTATCGCCTCCAAACCCACATGTCATCCACACTACAGCATCATACGGTACTGTAGAAGATCTCAACCCCTGCTTTTGATGCCGAACACTACAACACGGCAGACATTACGAGGCATTTTAGAATGCATCTAAATGTCACAGAAATGCCTTTACATGTTTTTGGAGGCGCTCCTCGAAAATGCTAGAAATAACCCCGAAGGGAAAGATCAAGGAAGGCGTATTTCAGTATCGCCTCCAAACCCACATGTCATCCACACTACAGCATCATACGGTACTGTAGAAGATCTCAACCCCTGCTTTTGATGCCGAACACTACAACACGGCAGACATTACGAGGCATTTTAGAATGCATCTAAATGTCACAGAAATGCCTTTACATGTTTTTGGAGGCGTTCCTCGAAAATGCTAGAAATAACCCCGAAGGGAAAGATCAAGGAAGGCGTATTTCAGTATCGCCTCCAAACACTGACAATCGGTGGCGTTTTTGAAAGTGCCTCCAAAGCTCCACGTTCGGCGGCGTTATCGAAAGTGCCTCCAAAGCTCAGACGCTGCTAATCAGGTGGAGAGAAAAATTATTTAAATCCAGTCAAATCACCGGTCAGGATCCTGTCACGTCAGTATTTTCCATGTCACTCTATATAGTCCTCAGCCGAGCCTAGATCAGATCTTCATATATTATAGCGTCTAGCCACTTAGCTATTTTAGCATTAAGCTTGGGGCCCGGCCCACCAAGTGAAAGCGAGTTCTAAATCAACCAGCCTGCACCAAAGGCCACATGTAGCTGTCATCTTTGAAACTGTTGACTTTGTCCTCCATTTTAAGTAGGTCTGACTCTTACTCTGTAAGCGGTATGGGACTAACTTTGTACCGTTAGCTCGCGCGCAAGAAAAAGGAACAAGTCAAGAGTCATACGGGAAGCACAACATCAATTGGAATACTTTTTTTTAACGCCTACCACTACAGCGCCTAAGCCATATTATTTAGCAAAGCAACAAAGCGCTTAACCATCTGAACATGCATGCATCGCCGGCGGCCAAAGCTGAGATAAACGACGATGCCGGAACTAGAGTTCGAGCAACGCGCCGCCAGCGCGTTATTCTCATGTATGGCCGCAGAAGTCGTAAAACGGGGCCAGTTTGACAGCTGCTCGTCGCCTGAGCAACTGTCCGGCGGTGCCACCTGGTCCGCCGCCGTCGTCCCAGTCCGTCGCCGCGGCAACGGCCGTGCGCCCAATTAGTGGCTGCTCATCGCCTTAGCAACTGTCTGGCGGCGCCATCCCAGTCCGCCGCCGCCGTCCCAATCCGTCGCCGCAGCAACGGCCATGCGCCAAATTAGCGGGGCCGTCTTTTACGCCGACGCTGCTGAGGCGATTAAGAAAACACCTCAAAACCTTCGATTTGAAGGCTTTTCTTGAAAAAGCCTCGGATTCATTTCTATTTAGTGGCAATTTGAGAAAATGCCGTGAAAGCACCTACAGTCGAAGGCATTTTCCTGAAATGCCTTCTTAGGGCATCTCCAGCCGTTGGCCCCAAGGGGGCGTCTAAAAGCGCCGCCTGGGGTGAACCGGCGCAAAAAATGGTCCTGGGGGCAAGTCGGTCCCCAGGGCCGCCCCCAGGCGCGTATTTAAAAAAAACGTTCGGCGAAGTTATGATAAAAACTAATTATATTTCGGCCAACCATGACAAGTTTCGGCGGAATTCGTCCAAACATTACATTAACCTAATCTAAAGTAAAAGAAAGTGGCTGAAGTCGTCGCCGCCATCGTCGTCGTCGGCCTTCTCCTCCTTGACGCGGGTGCCCTTGCTGGACCCCTGCCCGGCGTCGCCTTGGCGAACAGGCGGTAGCGCGTCGTCGTCGTCGTCGCTGTCGCATAAGACGACGACCCCGCCTTCCTCGCGGTCGCGTCGGCGCTCCTCGAAGCGGCGTAGGGCGGCGCATTGGCACTCCTTCTCCTTCTCCCGGCGAGCCTTCTCCAACGCGATGGAGTCCTGGCGCGCCCATTCGAGGGTCGCGTCGTCGTCGTCGAACTCCGCGTTCACGGGCGCCAGCCCCGGCTCCGTCTTCACGGGCGCCAGCCCCGGCTCCGTCTTTGGCTTGACGAAGCGCGGAGGAGCCGACGAGGACGAGGCGCGCCGGCCGCCCCCGCTGATGACGATGTCGGCGCTGCGAGTGCGCCGGCCGAGCGGCGTCTCCGCCGCGGGCTCGGCCTTGACGCCGAGCAGCGCCGGAGAGCCGGAGGAATGGGAAGAAGAGCGCGATGAGGAGGAAGAAGAAGAAGCGCCGAACCTCCTCGTCGCCCATGGCCTGACGCGTCGGTGCTGCGCCGGGGCGGCCACCCTCGCCGGGGGGTACGCCAACGGCGGGTCATTGCCACCCTCGGGGTACGTGAGCACGCCCTCGAGTGTGCGGCCGGGGACGCCCCACCAGAGGTGGGGCCCCTCGCTGTTCTGCCGGCCGCCGACCACCGGAGCGCCGTTGGTGGACGCCAAGCGCTCCTGCTGGCGGCGCTGGAAATACGCCGTCCAGGCCGCGTGGTTGTCGGCGGCATACTGGGGGAGGGAGCGGTGGGCGTCGGTGAGGGACGCGCGCACGATGTCGACCTCCTCGGCGAAGTACCTCGGCTTCGCCACGGCGTCAGGCAACGGGGGAATGGGCACTCCCCCGGCGTTGAGCCTCCACCCCGTTGGCCCGGCGCGCATGTCCGGCGGCGCCGGGATGTTCACCTGGAACAGGAGCCAGGACTCCTGCTCGCGGAGCGAACGGCGGCCAAAGCCGTTGGCCGCCGCCTCGTCTCCGGGGAAGCATTCTGCCATGGCGACGGCGGGGCTGGGCGGGCTCGGGAGAGGTAGAGGGAGGGGCTGGGCGGCGGCGCTCGGGAGAGGCAGGGAGAGGGAGGGGCTGGACGTCGGCGAGGGGGGGCTGGTGTGGGCACAGGCGAGTGGAGGCCGCCGGCTTTTATAGCCGGCCCGCGCCCGTGTGTACGCGTGCGAGGGAGGGGAGGCGTTGGCGCGCCGTCCCGTGAAGCGCCGCCCGTGAGGAATCAATGGCAAGGCTGCCGGGGGAAGACGAGGCGCCGAGTCGCTGACGCGGCTGGCCCGCGTCTTTTTCGCGCCAAAACAGTTCGCCCCGGCGCCCCCGTGCGCCCCCAGCGCACCGGGTTCGGACTGGGTCCGCCGGCGCTGTTTTCGGTCCAAGCCGGCGAAAATCGGGCTCCTGAGGGCGCGACTGGGCCGTTTTTTCGGCGCCAGCGCGAAAAAATCGCCTGGGGAGGCCTTCCTGAGGGCGCGGCTGGAGATGCCCTTATATACAGGAATCTGAGGCAAATCTAGAAAGTGCCTTCTTATATACAGGGATCTGAGGCAAACTGAAAAAGTGCCTTCTTATATACAATTTGGAGGCATTTTCAGATACGCCTTTAACAAAATGCCTCTGATTGACAACCGTGGTGTAGTGGAAGTTGGAACGGTCCGGACGGTTTGGCTCGAGGGCCAGCATTTGAGATGCCCTTGGGACTTTTTCGTGAGTAGTAGACTAGATATAAGCAAAGTGAACTCCTTGTTGCATCGCTAGAACTAATGAGGCGGTGGGATAAATGACAAAAGACATCATTTAGCGTGCCATTGCCTGCTTTGCTTGCTAGTCTGATCCGATGTAGAGCTCCCCGTCTTCTAGAGACCTCCATCCATGGCTACGTTACATGTCCTGGTCAGTGCGTCAGTGGTCAGTCCCAAGTCATGTCGCCCATGGTGACCTCTCAGCTGTCTCATCTGCAAGTTGAGAGGAGCCACTGTTAAACACACAGCCTGCATGGTCAGTCTGTCCATGCATGCGTCGGTAGGGTACGGGTGACGCGTGTCCCTCCACCACAGAGAGAAGCCACGCACGGCCCCTCCGTGCCATGCATGCAACAAGCGGCGCGCATAGAGAAACTCTCCTCAGCGTTTAGTATAGATCGTGGGTGAGTAAATGAATAGTGTTTACCGTCTCGTCTCCACTTCCTCCACCTCCACCTCTCCCGCAATCAACCGCATTCACGTCCTCCGCGGATCTCGCACCCCCTCCCTAGCCTTATATAGGACCGACAACAAGAAAACCAAGCGATCCAGGCAGACTCCAAGGAAGCAGATCGATCGATCGAGTGTGCGGCGCGGTACTCCGTCCGCTCATGGGGAAGGCCTACAACAAGAAGCTGGGCGTGAACAAGGCGTCGTTCGCCGGCACCGGCTCCGGGAAGGGCAAGGCCACGGGCGGCGGGAATGGTAAGCGCGCGGGCGGGGCCGGACCGGGAGGCGCGAAGGCAGCAGGTGGTGCGGGCGCTGTGGGCTGGGGAGGCACGTCGACCTTCTCTGCCACCGGCCATAGCACCATCCAGACGGTAAGCTGGCAAACTTACCGGTCAGTAACCATTACGCGTTCTTCCAAGGCGGCCACCGCCGGGGAAGGGAAGGCCACGATCGCCGCCGGCGGCAACTCTAAGCGCTCGGGAGGCAGAACAGGCGTGGGCGCTACCGTCCCGAGAGGAGGCGCGGTCAAGGCCGGGCCCCGAGGAGAGAAGGGAGCGGGTGGTGGCGGCCGGGGAGGCGCGCCGGCATTCTCCGCCACCGGCCATGGCACCTTGCAGACGGTAAGCAGCCGGCAAACTTCTCGACTACCAGTACGCATCTCTTTCTCTTAGTAATTGTCACAGCTTACGCCGCTATGATTGAATTTTTCTCTAGGACATGCATGCCAGGAATGAGTACTACGAATGCTCGTCTGAGCACGGCGTGACATTCTCGACCTCCACCCATGACGTCGCCGGGGGTTTCGACGGTGGCTACGACAATGATGGTGGGGGTGGAGCTGACGACTGGTGGTAGTGACCGAGCGCAAGGCCTCTTTGAAATGCGAGAGAACTATGTCCGAGATGAAGTTCGACTCTTTATCAAGTTTCTACTTTCTACTAGTAGTTCTTATGTTATCCTATTCCTACCTTCGGTTGCCCATGTAGTGTCTTTTATGGGAAATATAGTCCTATGTGTTCTCAGTGCTGATTTTGTGGTCTGCTTGGTTTGGAGTTTTATGGTCCGGCTTACATTTGGTCCAACAAGATGTTCCCCTCTAGTCATGTTCATGATCGCCTTAATTGATCGATGTTTACCCAATGCACAATGGCGCAATCACTTCTCTAATTCTAATGTTTCGAACTTTCATTATCTCAAGTGACCATGCTCCTATTTAGCCTCCACAGTGATTTGACTTGTAGCCACATCCCAACCTCAGCTTGAATAATCGAAAATGAGGCGCTGGACGCTACTAGTCCCCGACCCAGTTTTAAATTGGTGGTGCGCGACGCTTCTAGGAGGCGCCAGGATCGAATTCATGTTCGAGAGAATCCTGGCGTCCGGTGCCATATCCACGCAAAAGTAGGAACCGAGCGCTTAAGCGTTTTCTCTCCTGGCGATTAGCATGACGATTGGATTTTTACTTACAAGCGGTCCCATAAGGGCATCACCAACGGTACCTCGTAAAATTTGCCTTCCGCGTGCATTCGTCCGCCGGAGGAAAATCAGTCTGCGGACGCTGATACGGGAGGCCGCCATTCAATCATAACCTGATACGTTTCAAATACTTTTGCAACAAACCGGCAGTTTCTTCAAATAATTTTGCAACAAATCGGATGAAATTCATGCAAACACAACGGTTTTCGTACAAACCGGACGAAAAAAAATAACATTTTGGACATTTTTTAACTAAAGGTAAATCTATGTGCATGTACAGTCGCTCGGAGCTCCAGTCCCATGACACATATACACTACACTAGTCTACGGTCAGTCGCGGCGGATTCCTTTGTCTGGTCAGTCGCGGCGGATCTCTTTGTCTTTCCCATGTCCAGCAACCCTCTCACCAGACTGCCGGGAGTCCAGGAGGCAAATTCTTCCCCCGTATCATCCCTATGTCCGGCTACGCAGCTCAACGAAGTGGTAAAGGGGGTGCTTTAGCCGGAGGGGAAGGGTGCTTCCGTGGAGACCAGACGGGAGCCCAAGATGGTCTGAGATAAGAACCGTACAGGTCACTGGCTGTACAAGCCAGCGGTGGCCTTTCTGGGACGCAAGTGTGTTCTACTTTCCCTTGATGTTGGCGGCGGACGCGCTGGCCGCCAACTCTTCGATCTTTGCACAGCCGGCTTTTTTCTCTGTCAGCAGGGCGCGGCTACACGCGTGTTGATGGTGGATGGCGCGGTCGCAGGAGGCGCAGTAGAACGCAAAGTTGTCCATGGTCCCCCTCCCCCTGGTCCCGGTCTGGGGCAGCTTGCCACTCCTCCGCGAACTGGTCTAGAATGGTGAGTTAGTGAAGCACGGACCGGCTAGGAGCAGCAACTTACTCTGTCGGGCTTGGCGAGGGAGGTGGAGCAACTAGCCCCCTCGTTCATATCTGGCCAGCTCGGTTGCCCACCCAGTCGACATTTATGCCGAAGAACTGCTCTTCCTACTCGTTGGATGCCATTGAACGGGTGAAAAAAATCGTGGAAGGAGGAGACACGGAGCGGCGGAGTGGTGTGATTCTTGCCCGGCGCCTGGCCTCCTTCAAATAGCGGGTGAACGGGAGGAGCTTGCTCGGCGTTGTGTTTGGTACCGGTCCGCTCGTGAACGGATGTGTGGCTGGATCGGAGTAGGTTTCTCGACTTTCACATGAGTTTAATGGAGGCGTTTGAATGTGGCAAGAAGACGTGTTCAGCTAGGCGTGTAGCGGGGGGCGCACTCGGCACGCGCCACTTCAATAACAGAGATAGTGAGAGGTCGTGTCGGCCATGAACCGTCTTCAATGTGCAGCGGTGTATTCTATAGTGACATGAATGCATGCGTATACGCCAACTTGGAAGAGTTCTTGAGAGTCGTGTGCAAGTGCATCCCAAGAGTTAAACCTTCATAAGGTATCGTTTGGTTGTATTGCCCAGCTTGCCCATAGCTGAGCTAGCCTAGCTAGCTTAGCTCGGATGGGCTACCTTTGCCTTAGCTGCACGTTTGGTTCAATGCTGTTGCTGGCAAGGGCCGGCAGCTAGTCGTTTGGTTGTGCTGCGGGTAAAGTAGCTCGTCTTCACAGTATCCAAATACATCTAGCTTATAACAAATGCATCAACAGTACAATATCATTGAAAATTCAGTGAAACAGAGAAATGACTACAGGCAGATCAAGTTGTAAATAGTCATGCAAAAATTCAACGCAACTTTATGATTATAAATTTAACACACTTCGCAAACACATTAACTGATAAAAAAATCTGAGTAACAAGCTTATTTTTCAGGAATGAAAAACTGAATGACATCCTTACATGCAAGCATGAGGCATGGACATTATTTCCCTAGGAGACGACGCTGGAAGACATACAAAATAATCCTAAAAATTTACAGCAAAATGAATCACACGTCAGGAGCAACATGAATGTGTTCAGGAAAGTTATCGCCGACCCAACGCCGCACAAACTCTTGAATAGCAGTCATCGGCCTCCCTTTCAACATGGACGCCACTTCTTCATTTGTGGCCAAAGATGTCTGTAGTGCAAGTCGGACGAAGAGAGGGTATTCTTCCATGTCATCAATTATTTTGAATAAATTCTCATTCAGGTTGGTCACGTGTGTGAAACGCATAGTATCCGACATATCACGCAGAGACCGCGTCATGTCTTGAACTACACTCTTCTCACACTTCACCCTCTTACCTTTATCGTGTTTGCCACCTCTAGGACCCATACTCCGTAATTTATCACACAGTTTGAAGAACACTGATTTTGCCATGCGCAATTCGCCAATGCAGTGTTTCTCCTCACCGGAATACAGTTTCCGTAGATATGCCATTCTTTCTTTATTTCTCTCTAACAATGAGTATCTTGTAGGGTGACTAGAGTTGCTTAGATATATTATCAATGAACAATATGCCACTACAAAAGCACTGAAGAATGCAATTTTTCTGTTAATTTGCGCACTGTCGTCCATCTATAAATAAATCAAAGAAGATCGACTATTAACGACTCACACAACACGTGTGTACATACAGAGTCTAGGACTATCATAGACAAATCTTTGTTGATATAAATGAAATTAAGATGCAGGCAGAAGGCAAAAACAGAGGAGGCTTTGTTCGTTAAGAAAATACATATGCAGAACTAATGAATAAGTTCAGATGAATGCTAAGTAGATATTGTGTATGCATGATTTAGAACAGACCAAATTAAGGATTCAGATGCAGATGCATCATACATGTACTAGTAAAATCAATTCATGTCATACACTAGTACTCAATTGCAGTCTGGCCTGAAACAAAAATCAAGATCTGGGTGCCTGCAAACAACAGTATCCTCCCCAACTCCAACGCCACAGTTTGCTATCACCTTAGCTGTACCAATCTAATCCCAAAGCCAGCTCACCCAACAAAAATCCAACTTTGGATAAGAACACGACGAGTAGAAAGATAGTATTTAGGATTTGTAGCTTCTAGGACTAATCAATTTCTGAACCAGTTAATCTATTGCCAAGACGCATACACAGGAGAACTCAAGAGATGGAGGCGGACACAGACCTGAGCAACGCGGATGGAAGCAGATGCAACGGGATGTAGGCTTTCGCTGTCAGATCTAGAGCGCCTTCAGCTAATCGTGCAGGGGAACTTGGGCCAGCTCGCTTGATTTATCCCTGCAGCCGATGGAGAAGACTTCGGAGGATTTCGTTGGGGATGAGGAAAAATCGGGGGGAAAGTGAAGGAGTAGGTCGAGTGGAGAACGAAGATGTAGGGATTCGTTGCAGTCGGACTTATCCATCCGGAGAGTTCGGTGTAGAATTTTTCGCGCGTTCCTGATTTGCCGTCGAGGGCGAGCCGAATCGGCTCTCCTCGCGGGGCGAGGATTATCTGGCCCGACGAGGCTAGCTGCCCCCAAAAGCTAGGATTTTTTTACGCTACCAAACGGCAAGCCTAGCCTAGCAAGGCAATAACGTTTTTTGCCGAGAAACCAAACACACCCTTATTGTGTAGCTCACAAGTCATCGTTCATGTCACTAAACGACGTACCGGTGATGATTCCCTGTGACTTAGGGCCTGTTTGGTTTGTGACTAACTTTGCTAAAGATTGCCACACCTAAAGTTAGGCAAGTTTGATCAACTTAGGTGAGTGTTTGGTTCAAGCCACATCTTAGGCAAGCCACACTTGGGCCCCACATGGCATACACATAAAAAAATGTGGTAAGATTCCCTTAGGCTTGCCAATTTGTGGCTCTTATTTTGATGAACTAACCTTAGACAAGCTTGGCAAAAATGTGTGGCAAAGTGTGGCAATGCTAGGCCTAGAACCAAACAACCCCTTAATTCCCTTTCTAGGAAATGAATCCGTGCCATAGTTAAATCCCATGAGAAAACCATCAACAAGCCATCCAAAGATCTGAACTGCGCCACCTTACTGATCCACGACACGATCTTCCCGCTGGCCATGCACCACACTCTCCTCCTTTCTCTCCATTATAACCACATCTCTATATGTACTAGAAGTAGCGATCATTCGCGTGCGAGATACGTGTGAGACTTATGATTTAGGACATGTGGCGATGCTTTCTTGTGAGGTGGTTTCACCCTCGCAAATCCGCCCTTCTTAGAGCCATCGCAGGCAAGTGCTCCTCCTCTCCTCCCCTATTGATTCTTTGTGTTTTCTTTCTTTTCTTGGGACGCAAATGGTTCTGGTTAGTTTTTTTTTTGTTGTCGAACCAAAACAGATCACTGTGTGGCTTTTGATATTGTTCGGTGGGTATATCTTGCAGTTTGATCTACCTTACCCGAGCCCAGGAAATACCCAATTCATTAGGAGGTATGATCATTTTTTTAGGGAATGCCATCATGGCTTGCTTTATTGGTTAACTTAACACACTTACATCGTTCGCAAGAGATTCATGAATGAAAGAGGGGGAATCATCTATCCAATTACAAGATAAATGATTCTCATAGCTATACTTAGCAATCTCATGCGCGGCACTATTGGCTTCCCGAAGACAATGAGTGAACTGAACGGAACCTATCTCCACAACTAGATCAACACAACCTGCAAAGATCGCAGCTCCTTCATGTCACCAAGTATTTCCTCCTCCACAAGCTTCAACGACTTCCAAACAATCAGATTCTGCCACAATTCTATTGTAGCCTAATGATACTGCTAGCTTTAGACCTTCTTTCATAGCCTGGGCTTCCATCATAGAAGCTGACGAGGCGTTTGGGAAAAAAGAGCAAGAGCCCCCAAGGAATACATATCTCTCAAATTGCACCCGTCGAGCTAACTCCTTCATCATTGTGATAAGATCCATCCACATCTCTACTATTAAAGAAGAATCGAAGGTCGTGATGGCTCGACCTCCCTCGCTCCCCCTGCCCTCCTTCGATCCCCCGACTCGCTAAAAAATACGCCCACGTGAAAGAAAACCAGAGCCAAAATAGTCGCCTCAAGTCAGCGTAAAAAAACTGAAGTCAGTTATACACCACCCATGATAAGCATGCATGAGTCCAACCACAATCCCACGATCCCCTAGTTCCCATCAGCGCCACCCGGTCTCTACAATCCCTCATACTCCCTCCGTCCGAAAATACTTGTCGGAGAAATAGGTAAAAATGGATGTATCTAGAACTAAAATGCGTCTAGATACATCCATTTCTCTGACAAGTATTTCCGGACGGAGGGAGTATATCTCAAGCACAAACGCCACCGCCCCTCTCCCGCCGACGATATCATCTCCAGGATCGACCTAGGAAACCTTAACCCCTGCAGGATCGACCTCTACGCGAGGTTGCCGGTCCGGCCAGTGCCTTCTCCTTCTTGCTGGCTCTCGCGGGGGCCTTTGCGGCTCCGCTGGACGTGACCGATGGGGAGAGAGAGCATGTTCCCATAGTCGATCTTTCTTCTGAGGGGCGACGAATTGGCCAGGGGGCGGGTGGTGGAGCTGCCGCGCGGGCTGACGCCGGGGTCGTAAAACAAGCATGTCGCACACCTCAAGCGGGGATGAGCTGAAGATGGTGCCGCGTACTCATGTGGTTCACGATGGAGCTACAGGGGCTTAAGACTGTGGAGATCCTCTACTTCAACCCGTATGGTCACATGGGTAAGAGTTCATGACATCAAGATTTGACCAATGTACCCATTTTCACTATAGCCGAGTTCTAATCAATGTTCAGTGCACCTAAAACTGCTTTGGTGCAGTAGAAAGAATGAGAAACTAGGGCCTAGTGGAGCAAAGGAAAAGTGTAACAGAAATTACAGAGCTGGATGGTTAGTAGATTATCAGAGATTCAAAAGCCCAAGGATAAGAAGCATTTGGAGCTGCAAATGTGACATTTATTTCTTGAAATATCCACAGCTTGTGTTGTGACTGATTGTTCTTTTTGAAGGAACCAGGGAATAATTACAATTCGATGTAATCTTGATATATAGGTATGCCAACAGAGGTTGTTGGATGTCAACAGCTAATCGCGACATCTTAGTATTTATTACAATCTCTACTTTTCTTGGAGTAACAATGAGCATTTTGATGGAAAGACAATACAATGTGTGTCTCCAATGGAATCAATTTGCATCGCTGTTACTGTATTCCATCCCGACTAGAGACTATTCTAGAATGAGTGAACTGCTACTGTCGACAATGTGAAGGTGAGACTTCTTTCTTTGCTTTGTATGCATTGTGTAAAAATTATCATGACTTGCAAAATCTGAATTTGGACTATCATTTATTCATGCAACTGAAATATGTGTGCATTGCACCTTTTTGAATTGCCATGAAACTTGTACTAAATGTCTATTGCAAATGATTTTTTTCTCGTGAGTAGTAGCAACCAAATCCAAATATAGTTATTGGTTATCAGTACTTTGCAAAGTCTGCAATGAATTGTATTAAGTAGGAACTCAACGGTTGATTGGCAAAATTATCAGGTTTGTGCTATTAATGTTGGTTGTACTGAAGGTAGGAGGACTTCAGGAAGGGTCCATTTTTGTCCTCATAATGGGACGATTTAACAAAGTTGGTCTTTGGTTGTTTGAAGATAAACTAAATGGTCTAAGTTTGGCCTATGAAATAATTACTCAAACCTTCTCTTTAGTTCCTTGTTAATAGAAAATCCTTCCAATATGCCAGTAGCTAAGTCAAGTTCCATTTTGATAAAACCATCCAAGTGAATTTCTTATAGTATCCCTTGCTTCCGTTCTGTTCTGTCAAATTGCCATCGTGCTTGGGTACCAGTGGACCTGGACGAGAAGAAAAGGATGATGCACGAGCTCCAAATCTGGTCGAATTTGCTCTGAATATGGTGACGTGCAGATGGAATTAGTGGCGGTGGATAATGGGAGGGTGAGTAGAACAGGAAAACCAATCAGGTAAGTCAGGGTTCTTTTTAAGTCCTCTGCGCATTTTTATTCCTTCAATGTCTACTGATAAAATTGCAAGTGCATTATTACTTTCATCAAAATGGCGGTGTCAATGATATCAATGCAGGGGGGGTGGGTTATCTACTGCCCATTGGGTGAGGTCAGTAGAGTAAGACCTTCCCTCGGTTTCTACCAGTTCCTTATATTTTTCTTAGCTTTGTACATGTCTTAATTAATGAGTTCCCTCGATTTCATCTCCAGTAAAATGCATGTAAAACGTTTGCTTTCATAGTTTCATGTTTGTGGCTGAGATTTTGATTTTTTTCACAAGTTCAGTACCAAACATACATGGACAAAAGTGTTAAGCAGAAGTGTTGCACCTGGATTTTGAAGGTTTACGAAGTGGATGGTTGTCTTGATTAGTGCATGACCATGTAATTGTATAACTTAGTTTTGTAGTTTTAAATGCACTTGCAGCACTACCTGGTTGGATATGAAGATCTATTTCTGTTAACATGTTTAATAAGTTCTTCTAAAGAGAATTATAAGCGCCAAGAGAGCCGAAGGAAGGTAGAATTGAGGGTTACAGTGGGATGAATGGAGGAACAAGTTGGATGACGAGTACAGTGAAGAGGAATGGAGCTGAAGGTAGCATGACAACCAGAACGCGAAGGAGAGCAAGATCATATTTATGTTTGTTGAGATAAGAGCATGTGCATATTTCTCTGGTAGCAGTCCACCTTACTACTTCGTTCAATTAGTAAGTGTAAGACAGAAAATTCACTTTGGACCTCCTGTAGTCCTGTAGCGATGCCAAAATTATTATTTCAAAATTTTCCATATGTTAAGAAAAATACCACAAAATTAACACATGTAGTATTTTACTCCCTCTGTTCCATAATATAAGAACGTTTTTGACGTTCTTATATTATGGGACGGAGGGAGTACATGTTTGTCGAGCTTATAATGCTAAATAAAATAATTTAAATTAATGCAGCATGTGCAAAAGTAAGAAAGTTCGTTGTGCTTCTACAAATTTCTATTTGCATTTTCGTTCCCTGCTGCTTGTTATTTTTATAAGGGAAAAGTATATTTTTTGTCCCTGAACTTTCTCGAAAGTATAGACATGGTCCCTCAACTCTGAAACCAGCAAAACTTAGTCCCCCAATTTATCAAACCGGATTAGTTTAGTCCCTCTGCTCACTTGAAGTGGTTTTTGAGTTGACCTAGCCTGGTTTTGACCTTTCTTCGTCGACGTGGCAATATTACTCTTTCATTTCTTCTTATCATTGTTGTAGCCATTTTGTCGAGCACATGGTGTGCGGTGTCAGCCGCTCCTGGCGGCATGTCTCCGTCCTGAGGTTGAGCGATTCAGAGCTTGTGACGGCGGCGAGCAGAAGGCAGTAACGAGGGATCGTCGGGTGGCATAGATCGAGTTGGCAGCGGCATCGGGGTCGAACTCGTCCGCACCTCATGGTGCCCGTACCGGAGCTAGGTGGTGAGCACGTCGCAGTGGCGGGCCGAGCTCGGCCGCCACAGAGCGTCCAACGTCATCGGAGCTCGGCTGAGGACGGCGAGCAAGAGCAGCACCTGCTATCGTGGTTCGCAGCGGCGGCGAGCTCGGCGAGATGTTTGGCTCGCCGGACACGAAGCGGCGGTTCCCGCGGGATGTTGTGGTCAGCTTCATGCTGGCCGAGAAAGAAACGACGTATTCTGCTCTCACCAGGTTCTTCTGGCTCCTGGCCGCCAACCTGCGGTGCGACCGGCGCATGCACGAGGAGGTCACGCGCCTGCCGCACCCCGCACGGAGGCGTCAACGACGACGGGTACGAGGAGATGAAGGGGATGCACTACCTGCACGACAGGTCGCTGGATTCGTGGAGCACGCGGACGGTGGACCGCGGAAGCACGCAGACCGAGACGGCGTTCATGTCAGGGCAAACGTGGGACGCGGCGTCCGTGCACGGTGCACCAATTGCGACAGCGAGGCAATGCTGCAGCTTGTTGTCTGCCGTGAACTCCGCTAAGAGCGCCTCGCCGTCCGCACTATCGCAGGCCAGGCCAAGGTCACCTGCTTGGCATGCCATGCACGAGGCAGTTTCCATGAACTCCTCGGCATGGGCACTTGGGCAGCGCCATGCTCCTCACCTTACATAAGGATGCCCAGGTCACACCCTGGCCCACCACCCATCTTAATCTCGCCGCCCGACATCCCACCGGGACAACCACCGTTCCTCTCCCGACGACAGCGGCAACTGAGACATGGGCTCGGTGCTCAGCACCGGCAAGCTGCTTCTACTCGCTGTAGCTCATCCTGCAGGCCGTGGCCACTGGCGCCGGGCGCTCCTTGCTAGCCCTCCTACAGTAGCGCCGCTGCGCGTCGTGGCGAGATCAAGGACAGTTACACGGCGGTCAAACTTGTATGACGTGTCAAGTTTTAGTCAAAACCAGCTTCATGTCAGCACGAAACCACAAAAGCGGTATTAGGGACTAAACTAATCCGGTTTGATAAGTTGAGGGATTAAGTTTTGCTGGTTTCAAAGTTGAGGGATCATTTCTATACTTCCGATAAAGTTTGAGGACGAAAAATATACTTTTCTCTTTTTATAAACAATGCAAATATCAGTATTATTTTTTTAACCTTTCGAGATGGTAAAGAACATTCAAATGTAGTGATTTTTTGTAGTGTGCACCACGAGCGCCGGTGCCAAAGAGGCAAAGGCTGGTTTGTATAAGATAATATTTGTTTAAACAAGCTCATAAGCTGCATGCGACATAGATGATGCAAATTGTTGTGATGGTTTGACAAATGTCTCTTTGTCTAAGTTTGTTATCCTGTGGCAACGGACATTCAGTTATTAATAGATCATTGTGTAACACCTATGGTGTGATAGCATCCCCTGTACCAAAAAACCTGCAGGTGTGTCAGAAATCACAAAGGCTCATCAAAGATATTTGCAAAACATAGGATGTGGTTGGGCCTGAGTCACCCTCACGTGCTCCATTCATGGCTCGGATCATGTGAGCATGCCTCGGTAGCAATTTTTCTGCAATGAGTTGTAACATGGACTAGTGTGGACACAAATCTTTATTATCAAAGCAGAATCGAAGGTCGTGATGGTTCAACCTCGCTCGCTACCCTTCTTCTCACGCACACGGTGGAAAAAATAGCCGCGACCCACCCACCCACGAGGCCACGACGCACGTCTCAACTCCCTCCAGCCCCCTCCTCTTCTTACTTCGTTGGTTGGACCCGCCCCACCTCGATTCCAATCTCATCTCTCAGAAACTTCATTGAACTGGGCCGCGGAGACGTGGGGTGACGGCTCGCCGTTGAGCCTTGCTCCGCCTCTGCCCTTCATCCACTGGAGCACGGAGCGGGAAGCAGTCGTCAAGCAAGGACGCCGGCGCTGGCGCCGCTGCAGCTGCCGGGCGAGGCGGGAAGCCAGGGGCGTCCGAGGCGGAGGCGAGAAGCCGGGGGCGTCCGAGGCGGAGTCCGGCGGCGACGTGGATGGCAAGCTGATGCACTTCGACGGGCCGCTGGCGTTCACGGCCGATGACCTGCTGTGCGCCACGGCAGAGATCACGGGGAAGAGCACGTACGGCACGGTGCTCGGTAACGTCTGGCATCCCAACCTGCTCTCGCTAAGAGCCTACTACCTCGGCACCAAGGGGAAGAAGCTGCTCGTCCTTGATTACATTACGAAGGGCAGCCTCTCCGCCTTCTTACACGGTGAGATTTTTTCAAAAGTGTACATCCTTTGAAGCTGGATTCTTCAACTCTGTGGTTCTGAGTTCTGACACATTTGGTTTTATAGTTCAGACGAGGGGTAACGGGCTAACGGCTCACCCTTCCGCCCTCTCAGTTTCTCGCCGTTGATCCTTGGTCTGCCTCTGCCCTCCATCCACTTGCTCCAAGACGTGTTCCGCGGCCGGCAGCTTCCAGGATTTGGGTCTGTGGCGTGAAACTATGCGACGAGGGTGTGCGTCCTCCTGTACGAGAATTCGTTGGGTCGTCGTCGTCGCACGAGGCTACGACGAGGACCGTGCGGCGGAGCAGATGGGGTACGAGGACGCGTGGAAGGCCAACAGCTCGATCTTTAAGCCCTTTGCCTCCGTTAAGGACACTGTCACTGTGTCACAGGTACGTAGATCTCGATCCTTTCCTTAGTTGTTGTTGCTTCGTGTGCCCGTGAAACCAATATTCCCCGTGCTGGCCGGTGCTTTTCGGTCGATGCAAACGAACACATAGCAAACCTGGCTTGACTTGAGATAGATTAAATCAGCTAACAACGTACTAGCTAGCTAGCTTTACCTTGAGATGGATGGAACCGGTGGATTGATTGTTCCACTAGCAGTTGGATTGTATTGATCGACTAGCTAGCAACACACGGACACACTGGCATGTGAGTCAACTGTTTTTTCCTTTTCTTTGTTGTGCATCACTATGTTCTTATCTACGAAGCCTTCGGCATCCTATATCTTTACAAGGAAGGAAACTAGGCCAGTGAATTTCTTTTCATGGCATTTAGTTGTATAGGCGACCTGCTTGCATAAACTATTACAACATAATATCTTCTTAGCTTGTCTTTAGTAACAAACATTATAGTACAAAAATTAGTTTTAGGAGGATAGTACTAAAACTATTGTGCCATTGAAAAAAACTTTTGTGCAATTTTAATTTACTGCATAGTGCAGGCGGAAACAAATTAATTCACCACGTGGAGAGCCCACTGAGAACAATTGTTTTGGACTTTTGTGGTACTCTCAAGCTATGGGTCTTTTGTGGCCTTGCTAATATATATAAACCAGGACCATATCTTGTATGATTCTCAACATCCTTCGAGTGAAGCACAATAACTGCATAGTGAAGTTCATATCATATTCCATTTGTTTGTTTCAACGATGAGTTTTTCATTTATTTGCTTCTTTGATCAGTTTGGAACTAGCACTCAGAGTGACTGAAAATTGATGTGTAATACTAGGTCTATGATCGGAGTGTGTAAAATGGGCTTATTTTATTTGACTCGTCATATAAAACATGTACTTCTTTTATTTTTCCAGATAGCCCTATGAATCAGGAACAATTATAGTTTGTATTATGAAGTGAGATGTGCTATTATTGTTTCATTTTTTTTCAGTTTTTTACCGCATGGTTTTCATTTATTATGGGATAATAAAATGGTAAGAATCGGTTTCCCTTGTAGGGATGAATGAATACCAATGCCACCAAATGCAGACATATTGATGATTTGTCAGTCAAATAGCCGTGCAGAATGGACAACAATAAAAGATAGCAAACATTATGTCGTTTTTAGATATGACTAGAAAACATGCTAGGCGTATACTGCTACTACACCAACAGAAGTATGAGTTACAGTTCCTCCTTAATTCGTACACTAACAAACTAGCTTCTGAAATTGACTCGGCTCATTCAATAGGTTGGCAACAAGATCGGATGTTAAATAACCAGAGGAGCAACACTCGACCAACAGGAAACTATGAGCATGTGTATCATCAAGTTTGTCGGTTCTTCATTTTTCTCCTTAGCCAACTACATGGAAGGGAAGTATGTTTGATTTCTTTCGAATTGATTGCAAGAAATACATGTATGCCACCTACACCTCTGTTTAGGCCATAATAGATTACAAATCCCGCGTCCCCCGCGTCGCCCCTCCTCTGGCGACCCGGGGGAACCCCGATCTAGCGCCGCCACGTCCCACCTCCTCGCCCTCCCAGTCTCGCCGCCACCCGAGGAGGCCGCCGGCGAACGGCGCGCGCGTTCCGAGGAAGGTGGCGGCCGGGCGCCTCTGCTGCATCTCGCGGCCGCTTCGCCAGAGGAGGGGCGGAGCCGTCGTGTTGGATCTGGGGTCCGTCCTCGGGGGCGTGCGAAGGCGGCTGCCTCTTCGATGCTGGGGTGGCTCGGGGGCGTCGTATGCTGGTGCTGCTCCTGGGCGCTCAGTTGACCGCGGTCGGCTGAGTCGCATATGGATCTGGCTTCCAGGGGCGGTGGCCGGCGGGTCTCGGTGGGGGGGGCTTCCCCTTGCTGAGATTTGGCAAGCGGGATCATCCAGATCCCGGCAAGGATGACGGCGACCGTGCACGAGAGATGGAGGTCTTCGATCAGATCTAGGTGAAAACCTGCTATTGGCTACTGCCAAGGCCGGCGATGGCGACGCTGTCTACGTCGTTCCCTTCCTGAAGGCATCGCCGTGGAGAAGTTCAAGGCCACTCTTTGCTACCTCCCGAAAACTCTTAATCATAGATTGGATGACGGCGGCTCTCTGTTGTCGTTTTCCCCCATGGGGGCGTCATTCTTGGAGGTGCACACAGCCTCGAGGGACTAGAGGACGGCGACTTTGGTGGAACGGTGCTTCATCTTACACATTGATGGTGGCGGATCTCGGCGGCGTGGTGTTGTTGAGACTGGGCGTCTGCTGCGCGGAGATGGACTCGCGCAGGAGGAGGTTGCTGTCTGGCGTCATGGTGACGTCGATGGCAGAGTGGCCAGACAAGGTAGAAGCCTCAACATGACCTGAAGACGGACCTGTGAAAGATGGCGGCGACGACACACGAGTGCGTCTGACCGAATTGTGCCCCAGACCCGGTATGTGGCTCGGTTGAGGCTTCCGAATATGTTTTGGCTTTCGGCTTTTGATGTTAGGCTTAGGTGAGTGGTTTGGGTAGTGGCCCAGCTAGCACCCCTTCATCATTTTGCATAGAAATAGCGGCATGTGTTGCCAAGATGGTGGATTCAGGCACATTGTTGTAATACGTTGTAAGGTCATCGAGAATAATCAATAAAGTGGACGTATGCATCTCCCAGATGCAGAGGCCGGGGGTCATCCTCCTTTTCTAAAAAAAAAACCTACACCTCTGTTCTCAAAACATATATTTATGAAATCATATTTGATTTCTTTTTAGCAATCACTCATCTCTAAGTTTATTGTTCCGTGACAACGCACGGGCATTCAATTAGTTTAGTTTAATACGACTAGAATCCGGCTTGGTCCATTTAGTTAAGCTTCTGTCCCCATCTCGCTGGCTTGATTTTGTAAAGTTTGTGCAGGGAGCCAATATAGAAAGCTTCCAACTTGCCGCTGGCGGAATTCTCTCCTTATGCGTGGCCGATCTTCTGATCCACCATAGGTACCAGGTAGTGATCGCCACAACTTCCACGATTCCTACTTGGGGTAAACAGGGATAGTGGCCTGTTGATGAGTCCAGCAGCTCTTCCAGTACCGCAGACCCCGCACGATCAAAAACGCATGCATCCGCAATCAGTTTATCTAGCTGTAACTTTTTCCAGAGCTCGTGCGCCGGGGAACAATCAAACAGAAGGTGCTTCAAGTCTTCTGCATACGTATGACAAATCGGGCACAAGCTGTCCGTCCCTATGTGTCGATTCATCAGAACTGATTTAACCGGAATAGCTCCATGTACCTTCCACACAAAATTTTTAACTTTCCCCGGAACAGATAGTTTCCATACTTTCTTCCATATGGGGTTTGATCCTCTTGAAGATGAAGCCATATATTGGTAGGAATTCCCGAATTGGTGTCTCCATTCAACATGGTAGGCCGATCTCACCGAGAACATTCCGTTTCTATTATTATGCTAAGCAACAAAATCATTTATTTACACATCGTGTTATCACGGGATAGGAAAAATCCTACAAGGGCTTTTTTACTTGTAGATCTAGTTGAAGTAGTGTTTTTTGCGGGTTCAGTTGATCTACTTGTAGATCTAGTTGAAGTCGTGTCTTTGGACCTCCCTCCCCACTCCTCCCGTGTTGCCCCCGCGCGGCCACAGGGGGGGCGCGGGCTAGCACCGCTTCTGGGCAGAGCCCGGTCGACGCCGGCGGTGGCGGGACCCTTTCTCCCCTCAGCTGGTAGGATCTGGCGCGGGCGGCGTTCTGCAGCGGATGACGGCGTGTTGGTGGCGGGGCGCGACGGCGCGGACTCAGGGGGTGACGACGAGAGATGCGCATGCCACGCGCTCGTGGATCCCCCTGGTAGCCGTGTTGGTCTTAGTTGTGCTCGCGGGTGGTGCTCTTCATCTCCTTGCGGGTGCGGTGGTCGGTGGTGGTGATCGTGATTCAAAGGCGTTGGTGAGCAGAACGGCGC
Organism: Triticum aestivum; assembly: GCF_018294505.1. Taxonomy (NCBI): domain Eukaryota; kingdom Viridiplantae; phylum Streptophyta; class Magnoliopsida; order Poales; family Poaceae; genus Triticum; species Triticum aestivum. The sequence goes on along the minus strand of NC_057795.1, from coordinate 653,070,772 downwards.
CAGTGGCCACGGACATGGCGTTGTGTGTGCTAGCTTGGGCTAGGGCTCGGGGCTGACTTGATGATGGCCGTCGGCAGTCACGGGGTCGTGCCCCCCCCCCCCACCTTCCCCCCAATCCACTAGGATTGGATGGGGATGCAGGCGTGAGTGCCTCCTACGGTGGAGGCGCCTACCCAGACTCAGTGACTGATGATGGGCTAGGAGTAGGTGGTAGCCCCTGCTGCTCCTATCGTGGCTGAGTGTGCTATGAAGCGAGCGGCGTTCGGTATCTGGCGACAGGGGTGTCGGGGCGGTGGCCCTGGATGGCGGTCCGCATGGTTTAGTCGTCGGCGGGCACCATCGTGGCGATGGTGGCTCTCCTTCCTGGTTATGTGGGCGACCGGTGGTGTAGCAATGGATGGCTCGGGCATGCCCTCTGTCTCCACTGGGGCGTTGCCTTGATTCGGCTCTGGGGATCTGACCTCGTCACACTCGTCCTAGCGGCCTAGTGGTGGCACGAGTGAGTTGCCGAGCAAAAGCTCCGCGCCTTGCCGCCGCCGACGACAACGCTCGTGGGTGTCGCACTCTTCCTGAAGACGTCGTCATGGTTCTTCTCTTCGTGTCAGGGCTCTAGGTGAAGACCTTTGTCCGTAGTGGACTCGGCAGCAGTGACGCTCGGCCCCGTTTTCCCTCTTGAGGGTATTGTCATGGAGCTTAGGTGTACTAGTTCGTAGTGTGGCGGTGTGTTCATTTCTTCCTATGTTCTATGTTGGTAGCATAGGCGCGTACGTTCTGCATGACCCGATTATACTGGGATCAGCTGTGAAAGAGGGCAACCTCATCATCTTGTATCGTTCCGACGTGTACTTTTCTTGTTTGTTGGTTTATTTATAAAGCGGGACCAAAGCCAGTTTCGAGATCTAGTTGAAGTAGTGTTAATAAACTTGAGGCATCTAAATTTTTTGTGCCAAGATTAATTGCATCTTCCTCTTAAAAAAAGAAGATGATGAAGTGCACCCCTTTACTGTGTTTGGTAGTTCTTATGTTATAATCTTGGATTAGATAGATTAAGTTGTCTTCTAGCTTAATTGGGTTTTGCGTGTGGATGGGTTCCCCAGCAGGGGACTAGAGTAGTATTACCACTCTTGTGCACTAACCCCTCTCATCGTCTATACCTACTAAAAAACAAAATATATAGGTATTCTTGACCCGTCATACTGTTTTACAGATACCCCTTTGACATCTTTGTTACTACCACAACATCCACCTTTCGATGCACAAGGAGCCGGCTACGCGGATGTCGAAGAGGTGACTGCCTGCACGTCCGTGCACGCCGTTATCATCGAGGAGAAGTAGAACACGGGAGGCTACCGCTGCTTAAGTCCCAGGAAGGCCACTATCGAGGCACCACCGGCGTACACAACCAGTGTCTTGCCCTCTCGCCATCCACCGTCGTCCCCTTACCCAAAAACCAACTTTGGTCCGTGCAGGGACCCTTCCCCTCTGGCTGAAGCATCAGACGGCTGTTCCACTCCGATGAGTGGTGTGAAAGCGAGCCGTCCTTTGCGCTGAAGCATATACCTCCGGGGCTCACCGCTGCCGGTCATCAAGATGATGTTGGAGACCCGTCGCGGCCGGCAATAGACTAGTCAAGGGTATCGAGTCATTGGAATGGATATCTGTGGGCGGTGACGGCGACGAACCATTGCCTCCCTTCCGCCATAGCACATTCCAGACGGTAAGCCGGCCAACTTCATGACCACCATTATTATGTATCTTGTTTGTGTAACGTCAGGGCTTAACGCCTCTATGCATTCGTGTCTAGACCGTGACTGCCAAGTACTGATGATAAGTGTTAGTCCGGCACCGACGATGACGAACCATTGCGTCCCGCCCGCCGTAGCACCTTCCCGACGGTAAGCCAGCCAACTTCACGACCACCATTATTATGCATCTTGTCTGTGTAGCGTCACGGCTTAACGCCTCTATGCATTCGTGTCTAGACCGTGAATGGTAAGTACTATTTTTTTTTCGAGAGTACGCCAATGGCGTACCATATTTTTATAGAAGGCAGAAACAATATTTACAAAAAACCAGACCAAGATGCGAACATCTGACTGGCGGGAACCCCACACCCACACCACTATCACACACTAGGTCGCTCTCTCACAAAATGGGTCTAAACCACCTACACCTAGTCCAACTAACCTCCAATCGCGGACCTCAGTCAACACCTGGTCAGTTAACTGCGGTGGGGACCTATGCTCATGCAGTCTATGAAATACCCTAGCGTTTCATTGCTTCCACAACAGCCAAGCAGTCGCAATCACGAAGGAGTCGAAGCCGCGTTTGGTTCGGCCAGCGAAGTTTTCCCTCTTGTCCAGCCGCCACTCTGTGAACGAGTCCACGCGAGTGGGCGGTGGGATGTTGATGTGTAAGGCGTCGAAACATCTATGCCAAACTTCTCGAGCGTATGGGCATTGGGTGAGGATATGATCCACATTATCCTCCTCTTGCAGGCAAGTGTAGCATGGCAAGGGGTCATCTTGTAGCCCGTGCCTTGCCCTCCGATCTGACGTCCACAAGCGATGTTGCACGGCAAGCCAAGCGAAGATTTTGCAACGCAAAGGGGTCCAACTCCTCCAGATGCAGTCAGCCGTTGTGGATCTAGTCACACCCATGCAAAGCCTAGAGTAAGTTGATCTAGCAGTATAGGCGCCCTTGGCGTCAGCCGGCCAATGAAACGTATCCTCAAGCTCCACATTTCTGTCCATTGTGGCGATTGCATGGCAGAGGTTAGCCACTTGAATGTGAGCTGTGAAAGAGATGTCACCATGCACATCCAGGGACCATGCGTTGTTGATCAACGCCTGATGCACCGTCCGAGAATTGCGAGCGCGGGTGCTAACCAGCTCGAGAATAGCAAGGGCGATCTCTCCGGCCGTGAAACCATGAATCCATCTATCCTTCCAAAATAAGGTTCTCTCCCCATTGCCCACCGCAATTTTCACCATGCTGTTGAAGACCATCTTGGCCTCCTTGTCTTCGATCATCGGAATGCCTTGCCAAGGCCTGTTGCGGTCCACTCTACGCAACCATTCCCATCTGACACACAAAGCCAGAGCTTGTGTCCTGAGGCTTTTCACTCCGAGGCCGCCCAGACAAGCGGGCCGAGCTATTGTATCCCAAGCAACCAAGCATTGTCCGCCGTTGACTTTGTCCTTACCGGCCAAGAAAAAAGAGCGCATCCACTTTTCAATCTCCTCCAGGACCCAAATGGGTGCATCAAGAACCATGAGCTGGTGGATTGGCCGAGCAGCAATTATCGTTTTGGCCAAGATGAGCCTACCCGCTTTCTGAATAAGTCCACGCTGCCAAGCGGGCATCGATTTCTTCGCTTGGTCCAAGAGCGGCTGCCAATCCATGCGACGAAGCTTCTTGATGGCAAGCGGAATACCAAGGTAGCGGCATGGAAACTCTTTCAATGGGCAGCGCAAGATATCCAAGATCCTCTGCTTATCTTCCTCGTCACCCTTGATGAGAATGGCTGCCGATTTCCCGTAGTTGATTTGGAGCCCTGATGCAGCTCCAAACAGGCGAAGCACCTCTCAAACGCAGCATAAATCTTGCTCAGAGGGATGAATGAACATTGCCACGTCGTCCGCAAAGATGGATAAGCGCTGCATTGAAGAGATGTCGCGGAAAGAACTAAGGACTCCCGCCTCAGCCGCTCTGGAGATGAGCTGAGTCAACGCGTCCATGGCGATGACGAATAACAGAGGAGAAGTCGGGTCTCCTTGGCGTAAACTTTTGGCGTGGTAGATTGGTCGCCCGGGGACTCCATTGACAATGATTTTAGTGCTGGCAGAACCCAAGATAGAGGCGATCCACTTTAACCATCTCTGCCCGAACCCCTTCGCCCTCAGGACTTCAAAAAGGAACTGCCATGAAAGCGAGTCGAAAGCACGAGAAATATCCAACTTGAGGAAGAGCCCTGGCTGCTTGGTGGCATGGATCTTGCGAGCAACTTGCCGGACCAGGAGGTTGTTATCATGAATGCATCTCTCTTTGATGAACGCGGACTAATTGATGGACACGATCTCCGGCATCCTCTTACGCGCGCGGTTGGCCAGAAGCTTAGAAAACAGCTTCAAAAAGCTGTGGGGTAAACTAATGGGCCTAAAGTCTCCCACCTCCTCCGCGTCTGCCTTCTTGGGGATCATGACAATGTGAGCTCTGTTCAACTTGCTGAACCCCCGATCATCACCCACAAAGAGCTTAAGCAGAGTCGCCATGATGTCATGCTTGATGATTGGCCAGGCCTTGTGATAGAATATGCCACTGAAACCGTCAGGTCCTAACGCGCGATCCGGTGGGATTTCCTTGATCACCTCCCAGACCTCCTCTTCGGTGAATATGTTTTCCATCTCTGATAGGTCAAATTGCTCCATCCCGAGGGCATGCAAATCAAGGGAGAATTCTCTAGCCTGAGCCTTGCCCAACAAATCGTTGTAGGATTGGAAGAACACCTTCTTCTTTGCTTTGTTGATCCGTGATGATCACAGAGTTGTGGGTCAGATGTGGTATGGAATTCTTTGATCTCCTCCCATTGGCCACAGCTTGGAACAGCTTAGTGTTTGCATCTCCTTCTTTCAGCAATTTGATGCGGGATCGCTGCCTATCGATCGTCCTTTCCAGTGAGGCCAAGCCCAAAAGAGCTAGCTTCATGATTCTCCGAAGCCACTGCTCAAGGTCTGAAAGCCTTCTTCTTTCTTGCACTTGGTCAAATCTGAAGATGACCCAATTCGCCACAGCCATGAGCACCTTGATGTTGCCCGTTTTGCGTTGCCCCCACGCTTGCAAGAAAGTCGCAGTGTTTCTGAAAAGGGCGTCCAATCTCTTGAATGGATCCACAATGGAGTCATCACATACCCATGCCTCACGCAGAGCATTCTCGAACCCTTCCGCTTCGAGATTTAATGGCAAGTACTATGATGATAGGTTTTTTTTAGAATCACAGCGCACTTTATTGCCTAAGTTCAATGTTTACAAGGATACATAAATGAGCAGGTGGTGCATCAAGCCACACATGCCCACCTATATCAAGAGACGTAGCCATACATGCTAGTCTATGAGGCTCCCCATTACATTCGCGCTGTTCATGACTAAAAAGACAAGCCCTAAATAAATTTCTTCATTCTTTGATCTCATGAAACACCATACAATGTCCACCAAGGTTCTTTGGTGCTTCGATTTCCCGGACGACTCTCAAACAGTCAGTAGCAATATGTACTCTTTCCAGGTCCAGGTCCTCACTCAACGCTAGTGCTTCTCGACATGCAAGTGCTTCCAGGATTTCTACATCAGAGATGCCCTCAAACACCACTGGCGAGGCCCCTTGGAAACGCCTTGTTCATCCCGGCACACGGCCCCAACAGCTCCTCTGCATTGCGTCTTCGCCACAGCTCCGTCGACGTTGATCTTGCAATGTCCTGTGAGCGGAGGAACCCATCGAGGCACCGCCCGAGCTGCCCCATGCCCGGTCTTGGTCTGCACATCTAACACCTTAAGCTCCTCCAAGTATCTGCTGATGAATAGATGCGTCGACAATGGACTTTGGAATTCATGCTCATGAATTGCTTTCCTCCGGGCATACCATATAGCCCACAAAGTGACTAACACCTCGATAAACTTCTTGTTGGACAGAGTCTCGCTCATCCCGAATAACCATAACTTTGCATCTTGTGTTTCATCTCCATATATCGGAAGGGTAGAATCATCATCCCGCAGCGCCCACACACTTTTTGCCATATTACAATCCAATAAAGAATGTCTCCATGTATCATTTGCTGCGTTACATAGGGAGCAGACCGGTGTGGTGGCCATTTGCCGTTGTGCACGTACCTCTCCCGTCGGCAATGATGCCTTGGCGAGCCTCCAAGCAAACATACGTAACTTTGGTGGTACTTTTGTGCTCCATAGCTTCTTCCAACCCTTCTCCTCCTGCTGTAAATTGGAGTTTCCCATTTCACCACTCAGCCAAGCTTCTCTTTGTAACTTAGTATCAACGAGAAACTTATAACAAGATCGCACAGTAAAAATTCCGTGTTGATCGTAGTGCCATGCCCAGAAATCATGAGAGTTTGAGTGACTTAATGGAATCTGTCGTACCACCTCGACGTCCATAGGCAGCATATAAGTGTTTAGCTTCTGAACATCCCATTCTTTTGTTGTTGCAACTATAAAGTCAGCTACCTTCTCAGGTGGGTTTGCAGCCGCTGCACATATTGGCCGCAGCATGAAATCACGTGGTAGCCAGCCATCCTCCCATGTATTCGTATCTGCTCCGTTTCCTATGCGCTGGATCAAGCCCAGTTTGAGTACTTCCTTTCCTTCATGTAAAGCGCGCCATATCTGAGATGGATTTGTTCCCAACTCTGCATCAAGAAAGTCAGTAGCCGAAAAATACACCGCCTTGAGTAGGCGTGAACTCAGGGAGTCTTGATCTTGTGTTATTCTCGACGCTTGCCGAACCAGTAATGCTAGGTAGAATATCTCCATATCCTGGAATCCCATGCCTCCTCTATATTTTGGCATGCACATGGAGTCCCAAGACACCCATGCCGTTTTTCCTTCGCCCCTTTTGCTGCCCCACCAGAACTTACGAACCATCGACGTGATACACTCGCACAAGCCCCGCGGCAATTTGAAGACCGACATGGAATATGTTGGTATTGCTTGCACAATAGACTTAATTAGCACCTCCTTGCCACTTCCTGCTAACATCTTCTCCATCCAGCCTTGCACACGCTTCCATATGCGCTCTTTGATATATGAAAACGTTCCATTCTTTTCACGTCCCACATCTGATGGTAACCCAAGATATCTTTCATTTAGCGATTCAGTTGTTATCTCTAGTACAGCTTTCACTGATTCTCTGATCACCGTTGGGTATCCTTTACCAAAGTATATTGATGATTTTTGGGTGTTAAGCTTTTGTCCCGAAGCTTGACAATATCTGTCCAGAATCCCTTTGAGGGCAGTGGCCCTTTCACTTGTTGCTCTACTAAACAGTAAACAATCATCTGCGAACAAAATCATACTGATTTTTGGAGCACTTGGGCTGATTTGCAATCCCTCGTACTCTCCTGTTGCACAAGCATGGCGCATTAAGCTTGAAAGACCTTCTCCTGCCAAAAGAAACAAATAAGTGGAGATTGGATCCCCTTGTCGAATGCCTTTTGTTGGTCTGAATTCTCTTGTCCTACCTCCATTGAACAGAATCGAGAAGGTGACAGAACGTACACCTCTCATCACAGCATCTACAAAACTCTGAGCGAGCCCAATCTTCCTCATTATGCCCTCAAGATACACCCATTCAAGGCGGTCATATGCCTTTTGCATGTCCAGTTTTACCGCACAGTGAGCGTTTCTTTTACTTCTATTACTCTTCATGAAGTGCAAACACTCGTAAGCCGTAATGAAATTGTCAGTAATAAGTCGACCGGGCACAAACGCCGACTGTTCTTCAGAAATAATTTCAGGGAGAATCTGCTTCAGTCTGTTAGCTAGTACTTTTGAAGAAATCTTGAAGATCACATTGCACAAGCTAATTGGTCGGAACTGAGACAGAAAGGTTGGGTTTTGTACCTTAGGAATAATTACTATGAATGTCCTGTTGATCTCCTCAGAGGAGTCCTCTCCCTTCAGTATTCTGATAACAGCCTTGGTCACCTCTACACCACACAAATGCCAATACTTTTGGAAAAAGTGAGCTGGAAACCCATCCGGTCCCGGTGCCTTGGTTGGGAACATTTGGAACAGTGCTACCTTCACCTCTCCTTCAGTGTAGGGACGTGTAAGCATCTCATTCATCCCGTGTGTTACTTTACAAGGGACATGTGATAACACTTCTTCCATGCCTATGACACCCTCGGAAGCATATAACTTCTCATAAAATTGCACTGTCATCTCTTCCATCGCAACCGGGTCCTGGCATGTTGTCCCATCCTCTCGCACCAGACGAGTTATCTTGTTCTTCTTCTTCCTATTTGATGCCTTTTGCTGGAAAAAACGAGTATTTTTGTCCCCCTCGGCGAGCCACTGAATCCTAGCCCGTTGTCGCCACATTACCTCCTCACGGAATCGAAGTTCAATAATTCGCTGCTCGGTCTTGATCTCTTCATAGCCCGGCCCAACACGATGAGGGTCTGCACGTAGAACCTCTAGACGTTTTCTCAAAGCTCGCAGTTCCGTCCGGACAGCACCAAACTTCTCGGATCCCCAACTCAAGAAAGTTGCAGCAATATTTTTTAGTTTCTCGCTGAGCTGTATCCAGCGCTGCTCCTCGCCCAAGCCTCTTCCAACATAGGTAAGAAATTTTCATGCCGCTCCCACATCATTTCATAGCGAAAAAGTTTTGGATTTGCTATCCTCTGATTTTGTGCTTCCATCTGGTTCATAAGCAAGATTGGCGAATGATCAGATTTCACCGCTGTTAAATGACCAACTGAAGCCATTGGAAACATATGACAACATTCACTTGATGCCAATGCCCGATCCAAACGCACACGGCAAAATTCGCCATTCTGCACCTTCCGCTCAAAAGTCCAGTCAAGCCCCTTGTATCCTATGTCACACAGCTGGCATACATTGACCGTCTCCCGGAATAGATTAATCTGACCCATATCCCGTTGGTTTGGCCCAAACTGCTCTTCCCTTCTTAAGACCTCGCTGAAATCTCCTATGCATAATCATGGCAAGTTACAATCAGCCTTCAGGTATCTCATCATCTCCCATGTTTTATAGCGCAAACTTCTGTTAGCTTCACCATACCAGCAAGTGATACGCCATGGATCTTTTCCCTCCTCTTTTACTTCCATATCTATATGGTATTTAGAGTAGTTCCTTAGTTCCAATGCATAAGATTTTTTCCAGAAAATGCACAGTCCACCACTCCTTCCGGTACTATCCACCCCATAAGCACCTTCAAAGCCCAATGAAACCGCCGGACCTTCCACGCGATATTTTGCAATTTGTGTCTCCACGACACAAAGTATCGCCGACACACATTCCCGCGCTAGATCGCGCAACTTGTTGACTGTCGCGGGGTCGCCCAACCCACGACAGTTCCAGCTTAAAGTCGACATTAGGCCCGGCGAACCTCCGTACTATGATGATAGGTGTTCATCCGGCACCGATAACGACGAACCATTGCCTCCCGCCAGCCACAGGGCCGGGCCCATAGTGGTGCCAAATGTGCGGCCCGCACAGGGCCCACAATTTTGAGGTGCCTCAAATTTTGTATATAGGCCCAGTAGTATTTCTTAAAAAGAAAATCCTAGGCGCTGGAGCTGGGCCTGAGTCGAGCAGGAGCTGTAGCTGCGCAGAAGCGCTGGTGCTCGATCGAGATTGATCTTTCGATCGATAATATGGAAACGCTACCGCCCGTAAAAAAAAAGGGGGATTGCTACAAAAGTCCATCGGGATCGTTTCGTCTCTCGATCTGGAGACTGGTCGCGTCGTCTTCAGGAAACATGATCGCCCGTCGCCTTCGCCTCATCAGATTGATCGGATTCAAGTTGTTGCCTTCCTAACTTCCTCTTCCAAATTTCAGACTCGTCGTCTCGTCTCTTTGTCGGATTGATATGTGACCAACTCTAGCCTCCAGGTGCTTAGCAAGTTCTCCTTTTCGATTAACTTCGGTTCCTACTCCTAATTCCTAATTTCCTAATTAACTTTTGACAGGCATCATTACCTCGTTAGAGATCGACTAATTGCCAAACATTAATGCATGATCTTCAATTGATATATGCTAATGTATAACTTCAATGTTATTTCATCCATCTTTTTTATCTTGTGTTTCAATAATTGCTCGTCAGTTCATGTTTAGTGAGATATGGCTCCTTTTTTAGTTTCGCATAGGATCCCGGATTTTTCCGGCCTGGCCCTGACCGGCCATAGCACCTTCCACACAGTAAGCTGAACTTTACCGCCACCACTATGCATGTCTGAGTAATGTCACGGGCTCACGGCTTAACTCCGCTATGCATTTGTCCCCAGGCCGTGAATGCAACGAACGAGCATTACAATGATGAGTGTTCGTCCGAGGACGACGATGCACCATTGCCTCCCACCGGCCATAGCATCCAGTGGGGTAGGCAGTCTGCCTCCACGTCCAGGGCCAGCTTAGCGCTACAGTTGTAAACAGTACTGAACAGTAACATTTTATCTACAGTTAACAAAGCAACCTAGTGCCCGGGCCAAGACCCATGTTGCCCGGGGCCTGGCTACGCCATTGATAGCACCTTCCAGACGGTAAGCCAGAACATCACCATTATGCATTCTCTAAGCAATGTCACGGCTTAACACCACTGTCTAGGCTGTAGAGACCATAAAAGATTACTACGATGAGGAGGAGAACCTCGGTCATAAAGACGGCAGGAACAATGAGATAGGCGAAGGTGATGATGGCAGTGGCTGCTGTGGTGATGACGACACCGGGGTTGGCAGTGATGATGCCGGGATGGGGAGTGGTGATGACCACGACGAGGGTGATGGTGGGGATGGAGCTGACGATTGGTGGCAGTGACTAAGGACAAGACCTGTTTGAGATGTGAGAAAAAGACGTCCGAGGAAGTGCAGGTCTCTACCTAGTTTGCCACTTCTTATGTTATCCTAGCTAGCTTCGGTGTGGTCATCAAGTAGCGTCAAGGGTTAGTTTTTGCCTAATGTGTGCGTATGTGATTCCTAGCAGGAGATCGGAGCCATATTATACTATTTTTATGTATGATAATCTAGGTAAATCAGTCTTCTGTATGGGGGATCTTAACAGCTTCATGAACTCTTGTAATAGAGTCAAGTTAATGCGAATTATATTCGTACATGTTGCTTCAGTTCAGCTTTGTGCTCTGTTTGATTTGGGAGTTTCTGGTCCGGAGAATTACACTTGGTTTAAATATGTTGTTCTCCTCTACTCCTGTTCATGATCACCTTGAGTCCTTGACCCGTGTCTAGCCCACGCGCAATTGTGCAACCACTTGCCTAATTACTATAGATCATGCTCGTATTTTAGATTCCATTAGTTGCTTCAGCTTACTGCGATCCCAATCTCAGTTTTAAGTTCGAAAATTGATGGACATGCCAATCTCAGTTTAAAATTTGAAAGTTGGTGGCTCAGAGCAGTGGATTTCCATCCTTTCTCCAAAAGGACAAAGCTACTACTAGCAAAAGGAGTATATTTGATTGTGAAAATCATAAAATAACATATATGCGTGAGTAGATTAAGCATATTCATCGCAATTAATTAATTAATTAATCAAATATAGTTGACATGGACTTAGCATTAAGTAATTACCATCTCTGTAAGAGCAACCGCGGAGGCAGAAATTATCTTCAGGTGTGGCGGAGTTTACAAAGGAGACCACCATGTTTTAATACAATTATGCATGAGCTCACTTGAATACTAGATATATATTGTATTACTTTATGTTCAGAAAATACAATGAAAATCCAAAAGCAAGTACCGGCAGTCAAAATACTCACTAGATGAAGTTTACACGGATGACCAAATCACCAATTATCATTTATATTAACTAGTCAGATCTAAAGATTTTTTTTCTTTGAAAGGTTAGACAGATAAAAATGATATACAAAACATAGAAACCTTAGATAAATCACGAATTAGTAACTGGTAGGATACAATCCTAGGAAGCACATTATGTGCAGATAATGTTGGTTCTCAACTCTAATACAATACAGGTTCTGCTACCAGCTACAGAGGAAATATGGGCTCACTAGGAACTTCCTCGTGTCCTTGTTCTTTACATGGCATTTTCTGTTCCAAGCTGAAACAAAAATATTGCCTTAGCACCACTCATACAGAACTACTGAAGGTATCATAGTTCAAAGATTCATGGCGCACAAGGAAGAAGAACAGAGAACTCTCACCTGCTTAATCGGAGAGGCGGAGCCAGAGGCAAGCTCAAAGTCATTTACAAAGAGTAGATCATCCTTAATTGACCTTATCCAGAGTGTAGTCCCACTCAAATTTGCTCAATTAATAATACCAGCCAATTGCCGGCGCCAATGTAGAACTGTCAGTGACCCCAGTTATGTTACCACTGTATCCCCATGGAATGATAAAATAATATGGAATCATGACAAATTTTCTACTGCAGCAGTATCAGCATCAATGATCTTAATGCTAGACAAAAGAATTGACATACCAAAACACTCACTAAAATGACACACACAACGGATCACTGGAACATGCTATGCACTAGATCTGTACATTTGTTTCAGCTTCAGCAGGACACCTATGATCCATCTAGCCACTGATATTGCAGTGAAAATGATGAAGCCAGCACCATGGCCGTCCATGTAAAGTAGACAGACTGGCCTCAAAGAGATGTTTTTTGTTTTATTTTGCCTGGTAAATTAGAGCTACAAACACCACAACTAACAAAAAGAGCAAGCAGCGGACCAAATGACCCAAGCGGATCAGAAAAGATAACTACTAATTAACATGCATACAGGGAGTTTTCGTTACAAAACCAAATATGTTGGTCACAAGTAGGCATGGTACCATAGGGATAGGACTACCTGCTCCAGTTATACATCACCTCAACTAATACACTATGAGTTACAGTGAAGATGGTAAGAACTGCAGCCAAGGAAATGCAGCTCTCTGCTCACCCTTGTCGCTGACCATCCAAAAACTTCCTGATATCATCCTCCTTCACATGGCATTTCTGGATCAAGGAAACGGAGGAAGGATCAGGATATAGTAGAGGTAATTCAGCATCAGAACATTTTATTACCATTTGTTAGTCAAATGTTATGTGCACTCAGAAATAAAAAAATTAACTTTGTCCAGCAACATAGGTTTTTTTTAATCAAAAGCTACAGCCAATAGAGCTTAAATGGCATTGTATATATTTGCAGAGCAACATGTTTCCATTTCATAGTTTGTATTTCAGTAAAACAAAAAATCTGATCATACAAGGAAAAATGCCTGACACGCAGGCCCAAATTATCAAGCGTTAGCTTGGACTAGCCATTTGTAGTATAACCTCAACAATACCTGGCTGTGTAAAATGTACATCCATTTGTGTCCAAGAAAAAAAAACACTAAGCAACATTCAGGAAAAAAAAACAAGTATTACAATCTCATGCATAAGTTTCAGTACAGACAATCACATACATAGATTCAGCAAAAATAATGACTTAAGAAATGAGAAGTTAAAATTCCAGGCTTGATTGGTTTTTGATAATATTTCAGGATAAATGAAGTACAGAGGCCAAGCTCCTATACATGTTCTATACTTTGTATGGTCGTAAACACCACGTAATATTAGCCCATTGCACAAGTGATTTTAAGACATCTTAAGGCAAGCATTATCTAATATCGCTTAGTTAGTATTGTTAAAATGGCCTAAAGAATCAAGCATATACTAACATCATACCACAGCTATACCAAACCGGTGCATATTGCAAAACTATGTAACCTCAAAAAAAGGAATATACAGACCATCTAAAGGCCAAAATAGCAAACCTTGCAGGATCATCCTTGGGCGCAGGGAATATGGGCGGCCAAATCATCATAAAAGGATAGACATCATTGAACTGTCGGTCCTTTACTGTCACCCCATGCACTTTCCGCAGTGTCTTGCTGTTGACATCCAGATAGAAAATGCAGCCACACATTTCCAAGAACACAAATTCAGCATTATCCCCCACATTGCTTATACAAGTAAAACTAATATGCTCATCCTCAAGGGTCTGATCTAGCATCCTCAAATTATCCCACATCTGATGCAAACAAATTGTATCAACCAACAACCAGTTGTCCCCTTTGTGGAGCCAGATGCAAAGTTGTAGCTCCTTGACATGGATATGGGTGAGATATACAGCAGAAGCATCACCGGCGCGTGACATGATGGTGCGAACGCAGTGAAAAATCACTCCTTGTGGGAGCCGAATTGTGGAGAAACCCGAGGTTGTCATATCCAAGACAATAATTTCATCACTGAAGGTGTCAGCCATATAGATTTTATCGTCAATGAGCACAACTTCCAATGATGTCAGCAGTCGAGGGAGCTGAGTCGTGGCCGAGGCATGCATGCACCAGAGGCCCCCTTGCAACGTATACACACGCACCCTGAAACTTTTTGTCTTCCTGAAAAACTCGGCCAACATATACAGGTAGGACAAGACACCACCTTCTTCTTTGGAGAGGATTGTATTGAAAATTTGTTGACCATGGTACTGGGCTCTTGGGAGTGGCGGGATGTCATCCATGCCTCTCTGAGCGCATAGTGGGCGGTGCACTCCATGTGTCAATATTTTTCCTCTGCGGCATCTGATTAAGACGCTGCCATTCCGGCAATCCATGATGCATAATCTGTCATTGTCGGCACCGAAGCTATGGCTCGCGACACGGGAGATGAAGGGGGCAAGCTCTGGGGGCTGGGGCTGCATCGGGACGAAGAGCAGGGGGGCGCCCAACCATAACCAGGCCGACCCCATATATATGTAGAAGCCAAGGAGGCGAGGCGGGTGGCGCTTGCGGAAAAGGCTGAGGAACTTAGGGTCAGAGGCATGGCAGAGCCAGCGCTTGCAGACGAGTGCGGCGCATACAAGCGTGGTGGGGAAGCTGACGCGGAGGAGGATCTCAATGAGGAGGTTGTCGTCGTCGAGCACCTTGGATACCGGCACCATGGATGCCGGCGGCGAATGCTGCTGCGACTCGCCATCCGCACACGGTTTCTTCTCCGGACGTAGCCTGGAAAATCAGAGCCGCGAACAAACGCAAAAGCGTCAATGCAATGGGCCGATTGCTTCCACCAATATGGCATTGAAACATCAGCATCCAACAAACTGCAGGACACTGAAGAACTACTGCTGGAAATGAAACAAATTGGGGAGGAATCTGGAGGGATGGGTAGACTGGATGCTCTTACCGCTGGGAAATCTCCTCGGAAGCATCCATTATCAGAGTATTGGAGTCTCCTCAGCTGAGTGAGTACATGTAGGTAGAGTTGAATTAGGGAGGAGACCCTAGCTACTCTACCTAGGGTCTATTCCCGCGAGATGATAAGAGATGAAGAATGAATCGGGAGAGAAGGGGGAGGATGAAGGCTCACCTCGTTCGAATCGGGGGAGGGGGAAAGAAGGCTCGCCGCTGCCGGGGCGAGGAGGCTCAGGTCGCCGGCCGCACTCGTTTCTTCCGGCGGGTCGATGCGGTGGAGGAGAGTGAGTGCCTTTGAGCGGATCTGGGTTTCCCGGGAGTCAGTGGTCGCTGGCGGGGGTAGCCGGCGCAGTCGCCGGCGGAGAGGGGGCTGCGATGCCGACACAGGAGAGTGGACCTGTTTGTTTTTTTTTAACGGTGGGCGAATGGTGCTGGGAGGAGGAGGCGACGACCGAGCTGCCCACATGGTCCCAACAGTTAAGGCCCATATGTAGTGGATAACACCCCACCTAGCTAAAATATTATTGACGACATCTTCGGTTGAGAAAAGTATACTTTTTTCCCACTAAACTCTGCGCGAAGTCTAGATTTAATCCCTCAACTTCGAAACCGGACATCTTGCACCCCAACTAAAAAAACCGGACAAGGTTCGTCCCTGGTCTTGATTTTGACCGGTTTTAGTGCTGATTGACCCCGGTTCTGACCGGTGCTGACTCAAATTCGCGTAATTTTTTCATATCCATGAACTTTTTAAAATTCACATACTCTTTTAAAATCCACATAGTTTTTTCAAGGCCGCACATTTTTTCAAAATAAAAATACCTTTTTCAAATCCGTGAACTATTTTTAAATTTGTGTACTTTTTCAAATCAGTGTATTTTTTTTTCAAGTTTGTGTAATTTCATCAAATAAAAGTATTTTTTTCAAATCCATGAAGTGTTTTTGAAATTCGCGTACTTGTTTCAAATCCGCATACTATGTAAAGTTCATGTATTTTTTTTCAAATCAGTGTTCCTTTTCCAATCCATGAACTTTGTTTGAAATTCATATACTTGTTTCAAGTTGACAGAATTTTTCATCTCCACACATTTTTTTCCTAATTTGCATCAAAAAATTAAAATCTGCGTATGTTTTCAAGTTCGCATAAAATTTTCAAATCCAAAAAAATGTACGAGAATATGAATAAGTATATCAATTTGAAAAAATTACATGCATTTGAAAAAACCACATGAACCTTAAAAAAGTACACGGATTTAAAAAATACGCAATTTTTTTTAAAAGTTCACGTATTTGAAAAAAGTACCCGAATTTAAAAACATTAAGCGAAATTGGAAAAGGTATGCGAATTTGAGTGGCCACGGTCAAAACCGGGGTGGGACAACACCAAAACCGGTCAAAATCGTGACCAGGGATGAATCTTGTCCGGTTTCAGTAGTTAAGGGTGCAAGTTGTCCGGTTTTAAAATTGAGGGACCAAATCTAGACTTCGCGAAGAATTAAGGCATGAAAAGTATACTTTTCTCTTTTCGGTCTGGCATACGGGGGCAACTAACGAAGGGGCAACTAACGAAAGAGCCTCCTAAGGTCATTTGGGATGGCCTGAGAGCGCGTCACCTGACGCGCTGCCGCTCTCTCAGCTGCCGCCACGTGTCGCACTCTGGGAGCTCCCTTTAATTTTTGTTTTTATTTTTATTTTTTCACACGCGTTTTTGGCTTTTTACATGTTTTTTTGCCTTTTTAGTGTTTCAATGGTGTTTCTTAGCTTTTGGAAAATAATAATTAAAAACATGTATTTTCTTTTTTGCTTTCACGAGGGGCATGGGTTTGCTAAAGCAAGAGACACGGATTGGCTTCCACGAGAAGCACGGCCGTGCCTCTTGGAAACGATCCCCTGCTACCGTCGTCGACAGCCCAGGCTTAGCCCGACGGTTTCCCATAGTGGCGATGGAGGGATGGAAGGGGTGAACGGCGGCTACCCTCGGCTAGGGTTTTGTGTGACTCACAACTTGCCTAGGCGGGGATGACGCGGGGCTCGACAAGGACTACGCAGCATGTCATATTTGAACGTGACGAGAAATTGAATTTCCTTTTTGAATAAAGACACTTAAAAGACGTCTTAGAAATTATTATGAAGGGAAACAAAACCCAATACAATGGTCGCTCGAAAATGATCGATAAAAAATAAAATTACATTGTAAATCGTATTAGCCTTCTTATTCGGTCGATTGTACGCCGCCCACCGAAAATTGAAAATTGCACCGAGCCAACAATAATAGATTCTTTTTATAATGAAGGCTTGTATTAATATTATTATCATCGTCAGTTTAACCTCCGGTCCCAGCATAAACATAAAAGTCGGAGAACTAGAGAAAGAGAGTCACAAAGGAAAAAAGAAAAAGAGAACCAAAACAAGTTAGGGTGGAGGAGCACCAATCTGAGGCCTAGACTGCCATCCATCCTATTTTTTTTGTGAGCAATATCCATGCTAGGTTTTTTTTTTGAGCAACAATATCCATGCTAGTATGAAGCAAAGTTCCTGCCTTCCCTACCTTGGTCAAATAGCTTTTTGGGCTGCCACTGGGCCAGATGTGCCACATCCAAGAAAAAATAAACTTCAAATGGGCTTGAACATCAGCGCCGCAACCCACCCCAGCCCAAGTTCAAGTCCGGGACTCGATATTGTTCTCGCATTTTTTCTGGATTTATTTCAGACTTCCGATGATGTTCCTTCAGTGAGAGGGGACGTTCCGTCAACTGCGACGTGTTTTTAGTGGATATACACGTATACCCTTTTTTTAGATCATATACACGTATATCTATAGTAATATTTTTTTTAACATCGGTACAGACACAAGCGCTCATATATACGTGTTTTTAGTGGATATACACATATACCCTTTTTTTAGATCATATACACGTATACCTATAATAATATGTACACGCATACACGGCATATCATTTTGAGATTTTACAAAGTCACTGTAGGCGCCTCGTAATCGACGGGGACGTCTCCTCCCACTGAAAGCGTATCGCCCTAATCCTGAAATAAATACAGGATAAATGCGAGCACCAGGACTTGAACCCTGGTAGGCTGGGATATCACTGTCCACCTAACCATCCAACCACAGGTTGGTTCGGCCTATAGTAGTATGTTTTTACGTATAAAAACAGAGCAGTTTAATATTTATTTTTACCGCAAACAGAGCAGTAATCGAAACGCAAAACTATCCAGAGCCCTGGCTTCCCTACTTGGGCCAAATACATATTTGGGCTGCCACTGGGCCAGCTGTGACATGCTCGAGAAAAGAAAAACATGAGGATGAGACCATGAATGCATTCGTGTAGGCCGTGAAGACCATGAATGAGTACTACCATGAGGATGAGAACCTTGGGTTGTGCATGTACGAGGAAGAAGGCGTGCAGGATGACTATGGCAACCATGCCGGGGCTGGCAATGATGATACCAGGGTTTGCGGTGACCTCATCAACGGTGATGACGTGGAAGGGGGCACGCCGTATGCAAAATACGATGATCGTGCAGGATGACTATGGCAACCATGCCGGGGCTGGCAATGATGATACCAGGGTTTGCGGTGACCTCATCAACGGTGATGACGTGGAAGGGGGCACGCCGTATGCAAAATACGATGATTGCGGGGGTGGTGATCACAACTATGGCGACCATGGCGGGGCTGGCAATGATGATACCAGGGTTTGTGGTGACCTCATCAACGGTGATGACGTGGAAGGGGGCACGCCGTATGCAAAATACAATGATTGCGGGGGTGGTGATCACAACTATGGTGACCATGGCAAGGCTGGCAATAATGACGATACTGGGGTTTGTGATGACTACTACGACAATGCTGCGTGGGGCTTTGACAATGGCTACTACGACGGTGACGCTGGGAATGGAGCTGATGACTGGTGGTAGTGATCCAGGGCAAGACCTCTTTGAAATGTGAGAAGGAAGTCCCAAGTCGTGGAGTTGAGATGATGTGCAAGTCTCTATCTACTTTGCTAGTTCTTATGTTACCTAATTATCGTAGCTAGCTTCGGATGTACCACTTTTGTGTATGATAAGCTAGGAAATCAGTCTTCTGTATGGGGAATCTTAAGCAATATCATGTACCCTGCTTGTGATAAAGGTATTGCTAATGTACATTATAATTGGTATGTGTTTCTTCATTGCTCATATGTTAAGTTTCGCGATCTGTTTGATGTGGGATTTTCTGGTCTGCCTTCCACTTACTGGTTTAACAAGATTTCTCCTAGTCATGTTTATGAGGGGCTTGATCGATGTCTAGCCAATGCGCACTGGTGCAATCACTTCCTCATCTCTAGACCACATTTTCCACTGATTCCATAGAACAGTTGAACTAACCACATATTGGTCACAACATGCTTTTTTTCAGTACCGCTTAGTCTTGCCACATTTTCATAGTTCAGGGGAATCTCAAAACTGGATAATCCCAGAGACAGACATGGATTAAGCAACAATCTAATCAAAACAAAGTTGAATTAATGTTTTAGACATGCCATTATCATAAGTGAACATGCTCCTATTTTTACCTGCATTGATTCTACTTTACCCCGTCCCAATCTCAGTTTAGAACTCAAAAATTGATGGACCTGGGAAGGTACTAAGAGCTCTCGATTCAACTCTAATATGAGATCTCTTGCGAGATCTCTTAAGAAGTGATGCGGGAAAAAACAACCACCGCCAAAAAATTACTACTAGAATATGATAGTTTTCATGAAGTTCTAGCTTGGCAAATGTTTTTGTTGGAATATAATGTCTGACCCTCCCTTGGTAAGTGTTGTAAACTCGGTCATGAATTCTGGAGATAGAATAAAGTAGAACTTTCTAACATTTGTTGGTGATGTAAACTCATGCCAGAAAACAATACTTGGTTTTTTTTAGATAGACTAATTCAAGGGCATGCCACGCATACACAATATCTTTTTCAAAAATCAATTGCCTAAATACATATGTGTAATGGGCCAGGCCTGTCTCCCCTGTTCACTCGTGTCAAATGCTCCGTAAATGGGCCAGGCCTATAACCATGCACGGGCACATACGCAAGACACACAAGTAAGGCCATACACGAACTCTATATTTTTATTTAGAAATATTTTAAATACATATAATTCAAAGTTTAATTCATCTATGTTTTTTAAGACATTCACTGTGAATTTGAAAAAAAATGTTCGTGCAATGTAAAAAATTGTTTGCACACTTTTTTGAAAAATGTCCGTACCATCCAAAAGAATGTTGGTGACATTAAAACAATGTTCAGGTGTTTCTAAAAAATGTCCGCGATATTTTCAAAATATTTTAAGAATTTGAAAAAACATTTCAATGTGTATTTGAGAATATTTAATATTTATTCAAGACATTTTTCAAGTATGTATTTGAAAAATGTTCAACGTGTCTTCTTGTATATGAAAAATGGCTATACAACAATGTAGAACTTGTATGTGAAAAGTAGACATGTATTTGAAAAAAGAAAATAAAAAACTCAAAATAAAAATAGAGAAGGGTACAATTAAGTAAATAAATAGAAAAAACAAAAGAAAAGCCGATGAAAATCTTAAAGAAAAACTATAAATAAGAATAGAAATAGTAGGAATAAAAAAAGTACGAAAACTTAAACTTTTACCATGAACACCACCGAGCTTTAGTGATTGATACTAAGAGTTACATAGACGCGGGGGGGGGGGGGGGGGTGGCATGGATAGAATCAAACATTGCCAACAGTGGGCATCAAGCTTTTGATCTCCCTGATGATTGGAACTTTAAGCGCACGGTTTTCTTCCTGATTTCCCGAACACCGATGACACAACCGCATACTTAGCATGATTATCTTGTAATAAACATAAGCCTTCTCTGCAAGCTGTTGCTCCTACACGTGCTTGGTCTAGTGTGCCATCAAGATCTCCCTAGAAAAGTTCCTTCCACTGATCTTGCAATAGCTCCCGCAGCACAACATCGAGTAGCGTGTGCTAAAGCACCATCGACATTAACCTTGACCGCACCTTGAGGCGGCGGGATGGAACAAGCTCGAGCTATTCCCACCCTTTTACCTCTTGTCGAAGGTCGTTTGAGCACCCCTTGCTAAAGAACACATAACATTTGTCCAAATTTACTCTTTGTCCAGATGCATGGCAATACAATTGGAGGGCCTCCCCCACCTCATTCGCCCCTTGTACACTAGCCTTTAGAAAAAACAAACTATCATCTGCAAACAAAAGATGTCTTACTTTATTAGAATGATCATTGTATCCTGATCACACCAATAATGAGTGACACACATTTATCTCAATTTATTAGAATGCTTATTATGCTTCACTTAAATCTTTTGATTTAAGGCAATTTGCTCATGTGCTTTACTTATATATTTAGAGCACGGCGGTACTTATATTTTATAGAAATTATTTTATAGAAATTCATGCTTTACTTATATATTTTTGAGAGTTGAATATGTAGTGGTAATTTGCATTAGTTATATGTTTAGTCCGAAAATGATAGGTATACAAAAGTGGTATAATAAAAACTTTCATGTAGATCACTAGATACGATGCGTATGATCAACGATATTGAAATTATAGTATGAAGGTTTACTAGTTGATAAACATTAACTAGTAAAAACATTAGTGTTAAGGTTTGTGATTTCGACCTCATAAAAGTGTTGGTTGTGGCATAGCAGGGAAGTTGGAGCATAATTTATCCTTGATCGATATCCTTTGTGTTGTCCGGATCAGGGGCGAGCGATGGTTAAGTCCTCCCTACCTCCTCCCAAGGGGCATGCGAGATTACTTTGCTTCGAGGGCTAATAAACCCTCACATTGTTGCCTTTTCTACCAACACAGCTCACTTGGACTTTGGAGAAGGAATGCATTGCCATTTTAATGTCGCAGATATGGTGGAACCAGGCGGGTCTCGATCTGGTCTCTGGTAAGCAAGGTTTGCACAGTCCACCTCTAGCATGACATGTCCCGTAAACCAAGACGCGAGGAACTCCAGCCCCATCTTAACCGCAGCTGCTTCAGCCTCCTCCACATGCATACAGGAAGCCAATTTTTTGCTCATAGAGAAGACTGCCTCCCCATTATGGTTTCTGGCAATCGCCCCACCCCAGCATTGACCCGAATCCAGTAGGAAGCTGGCATCGATATTCAGTTTCACTGCACCTTCAGGTGGGGGAACCCACACACCTATGCCGTTGCCCCTCATGGGAATGGGCGCCGCATTCTCGGCTTCCTCCAAGAAGTCAGCGACCTTCTCAAGTTCACGCCAGAGCAGAGCGCCCGCTGTCTCGCCCAAAGCCTGGGCCATACGATCGGCGCCACCCTCCGGTGCTATCCGGGTGGCCACGACCATCTCCATGGACACACCGGAAGCTGCAGCTTCCCGGGTCTCTTCCCCTGCCGCGATGTTGCCTCAATCTCTTTATGCACATGTTTGCATGTTCCATTTTAAACCTATGGTAGACGTTGCCTTTGGTGAACACATGTTTTATTGAACCTTCTGCCATGATTTATTCATTTAGTCACTCAACGTTTGACTCTATGGTCGACATTGCCTTTGGCTGAACACATGTTGCTTTTGGTCCGCCGTTGCCTCCGGATGCTGCCACGTTGGGGGCAATCGATCGCTCGCCTCGCCGCCCGCCACTGCCGGGAATCGCCCCGCCCCTTTGATGGTCAAGCTCCGGCCTACTCCCCATTCCTCCGTACCCCCTATCATGTTTTTATTTTCTCTGTGATTTCTCACATTTGTGGGGTTCCGATGGACGGCGCGCGCGTGTGGATTGGGGCATTTGCTCATGCTAGCTCATCGGATTCACAGGGCGGGCGGAAGGATAGGTGATTTACGAGCTCGAGCTAGGGTTTTGCTTCTTGCAAAAATTGAATCAGTAGCGAGGAGTGAGCAAGGGGGTGTGCTCGAATCCCGCCGGGAGGAGGGGAAACTTCGCGTCGCTGGCATCGCGGTTGGTCCACCGGTGGCGGCGGCGGGACGGAACGCGGCAGGAGGAGGCTCTCCCGCGCGGGGACGGTGCGGTGTGGGCAGGATATGGTTGCTGGAGTGGTCGCCGGCAGTGGGGCCGCCCGACGGCGACGAGAGGCGGCGGTGAGTAGTTGTAGAAATTGGTAGATCAATTTTAAAATTCACTAATTTTTTTAATTTAACAATCATTTTTTGAAATGCATGATCATTTTTTCAATCAGCAAAAAAATTATTAATCAATAAAATATTTTATACTTCAGGAATAGTTTTTGAATTTTTATGATATTTTTCAATTCTTGAATATTTTCTGAATTGACGAAATTTTGTTTAATTCATGAACATTTTTTAAAAGACAAACTATGTAGATCAATTTTCAAAATTCACAATTTTTTTAATTTAACAGTCATTTTTTGAAATGCATGATCATTTTCTTTCAGCAAAAAAATTATTAATCAGTAAAATATTTTATACTTCACGAACAGTTTTTGAATTTTTATGATATTTTTCAATTCTTGAATATTTTCTGAATTGAAGAAATTTTGTTCAATTCATGAACATTTTTTAATAGACGAACTATGTAAAAAATCATGAACATTTTTCATTTCCCGGACATTCGTTTTCAAAATTCCGAAGACTTTTTTAATATGCGATCATTTTTTCAAAACCATGAACATTTTCTAAATGCACAAACATTTTAAAACCGCAAAGACCTTTTTAAAAATCTCTCTGCAAACTCGTATCTGTTGGGCCAGGCCAAGCCATCAACTACTCCCGGGCCTCGGTCGAACAGCTTAAAAGGTCGAGGACGAGAACACGTGTCGGCCTTACGACACCAGACGAGGACACGCATCGGCATTATATTGTCTCAGCGGCCACACGCGGTAATGAAAGTGTTACCGCTGAAAAATACCGTCGCTTCCGGGACCAAGCAAATGGTGATGCTCTATTTGTCCTCGAACAATACCATCTTCTCCGTGACCAAACAAATGGTGATGCTAGCGTCGTAAACGAGCAACACCGTCGCCTCGGGAAGCCAAAACACGGTAATGGCATACTTGCCATAAAGCAATACCCTCATCTTGGGGACCAAACGCATGGTGAAGACGACTCGTGTTCACGTTCAGCACTTGTAGCTATGGACCAGAAGGTCCTAGTTTGAATATTTTATATAGTCTCAACCATATGTTGACATTTCATACACTCTAGTGTTTTCTATATGCTAGACCACCACCTTTTTGTTACGATTCTTGTTACATTCATACATTGTATGACCTCTTTAAAGGTATCAAACAATGCATGAACATATATGAACACATTATGTTACACCTAACTAAGGGACACAAGAATATTGTGTAAAGGAATGCAAATTTTTCATTTCCTTTGCTTTGCTTACAATCTAGACGATTTGTCTTTTTGAATATGACTGGGTTTATCACTTAATATTTGTTAAAGTTGAAAATCATTTTTAAGACTACGAGACATAACAAGATGTAAAGTGCAAAATAAAAATGTTTTGTATAAATTAATACGCTAGTATAACTAGCATGAGTCCTATGCTCAATTCCATTCAGCCAATGGATGTGATTCCCAAAACAACCATCTCCGCACGAATAAAATTGTTCCCTCCCCAACATTAATCCCTAAAAAGGAGAAAACATGGTATTGTATACCCAAGAGGTAAGAATGTACGCTCGCTCGAGCTCCATAGCGACAAACCAACCGCTCAATCGATTGCCGTATTAAAAAATATTAATTAACAAAATATTTTGTAATTCACGAACAATTTTTGATTTTTTATGATATTTTTTGAATACTTGAATATTTTCTGAATTGACACTGGTCGGCCATGGGGCGCACTCGTGATGATGACGGACGATGCCCTAGGAGACCTGGAGGACGACACAACCTGCATACGATCATGAGTGGTTTCGTTCATCCGGGAGGGGGGCATGCGAGAACTCCAAGCGCAAGCTCTCTGCCCGAAGCCGTTCTGCTTCCCTCTACAAAGCTTTCCTGGATCAGGAAATCGTGGTAACAAAGTACCAACGTTTTCTGTTACCAATGTTTGCTGATCAGGAAAACTTGGTAACAGAGAACCAACTTGGTATGCTAGGTAACATAGTGTCAACTTGTTCTGTTATCTAAGTTTCCTGGCTTAGTTTGCTGGATCAGGAAATCTTGGTAACACAGACAACTTGTTCTGTTACCAAGATTTCCTGGATCAGGAAATCTTGCGAAGGACAACAAATGGGCAGGATTGATGGGAACAAACCCATGGAGGAACCGTAACTATGTTGAACTATCGACAGACTACAAGTTGGTTGGCAGTTATGCTGGGATCACTAGTGCAGAACCGGGCTTTAGTGCTGGTTCGTGACGGCCTTTAGTGCCGGTTGGCGAACCGGCACTAAAGATTGGGGACTAAAGGCACCCCCCCTTTAGTACCGGTTCGCCATGAACCGACGCTAAAGTGCAAACACGTGGCACGAGCCAGGCCCGTGTGCGTGTAGGACATTAGTAATGGTTGGTAACACCAACCGGTACTAAATGTTTGGGTGTTTTTTTTAATTTTTGCTTTAATTTTGTGTTTTCAATTTGGCTTTATTTTTCATTTAATTCTTTTTTGTTTGCTGGTATTTCACGATACTACAAATTGTACACGTTATGCATATATATTAAATAGATTTTCTCGCACGTAGAATCGCATATATATATATATATATATATATATATATATATATAATATATCATCGAATGTCTCACAGCCAACACCATTAACTATTCACACATACATATTGTTGGAAATATGCCCTAGAGGCAATAATAAAAGTATTATTATTATATTTCCTTGTTCATGATAATTGTCTTTTATTCATGCTATAACTGTATTATCCGGAAATCGTAATACACGTGTGAATACATAGACCACAATATGTCCCTAGTGAGCCTCTAGTTGACTAGCTCGTTGTGATCAACAGATAGTCATGGTTTCCTGGCTATGGACATTGGATGTCGTTGATAACGGGATCACATCATTAGGAGAATGATGTGATGGACAAGACCCAATCCTAAGACTAGCACAAAGATCGTGTAGTTCGTTTGCTAGAGCTTTGCCAATGTCAAGTATCTCTTCCTTTGACCATGAGATCGTGTAACTCCTGGATACCGTGGGAGTGCTTTGGGTGTATCAAACGTCACAACGTAACTGGGTGACTATAAAGGTGCACTACAGGTATCTCCGAAAGTATCTATTGTTTTATGCGGATCGAGACTAGAATGTGTCACTCCATGTAAACGGAGAGGTATCTCTGGGCCCACTCGGTAGGACATCATCATATGCGCAATGTGACCAAGGATTTGATCACGGGATGATGTGTTACGGAACGAGTAAAGTGACTTGCCAGTAACGAGATTGAACAAGGTATCGGTATACCGACGATCGAATCTCGGGCAAGTAAAATACCACTAGACAAAGGGAATTGAATACGGGATTGATTAAGTCCTTGACATCGTGGTTCATCCGATGAGATCATCGTGGAACATGTGGGAGCCATCATGGGTATCCAGATCCCGCTGTTGGTTATTGACCGGAGAACGTCTCGGTCATGTCTGCATGTCTCCCGAACCCGTAGGGTCTACACACTTAAGGTTCGATGACGCTAGGGTTATAAAGGAAGCTTGTATGTGGTTACCGAATGTTGTTCGGAGTCCCGGATGAGATCCCGGACGTCACGAGGAGTTCCGGAATGGTCCGGAGGTAAAGATTTATATATAGGAAGTCCTGTTTCGGCCATCGGGACAAGTTTCGGGGTCATCGGTATTGTACCGGGACCACCGGAAGGGTCCCGGGGGCCCACCGGGTGGGGCCACCTGCCCCGGGGGGCCACATGGGCTGTAGGGGGTGCGCCTTGGCCTACATGGGCCAAGGACACCAGCCCCAAGAGGCCCATGCGCAAGGAAACTTGGAGAAGGAAGAGTCCTAAAGGGGGAAGGCACCTCCGAGGTGCCTTGGGGAGGATGGACTCCTCCCCATCCTTAGCCGCACCCCTTCCTTGGAGGAGGGGGCAAGGCTGCGCCCTCCCCCTCTCCCTTGGCCCTATATATAGTGGGGAAAAGGAGGAGCAATCAAACCTAAGGCCTTTGGTTGCCTCCCTCTCCCTCCCGTGACACATCTCCTCTCCTGTAGGTGCTCGGCGAAGCCCTGCGGGATTGCCACGCTCCTCCACCACCACCACCACGCCGTTGTGCTGCTGTTGGATGGAGTCTTCCTCAACCTCTCCCTCTCTCCTTGCTGGATCAAGGCGTGGGAGACGTCACCGGGCTGTACGTGTGTTGAACGCGGAGGTGCCGTCCGTTCGGCACTAGGATCATCGGTGATCTGAATCACGACGAGTACGACTCCATCAACCCCGTTCACTTGAACGCTTCCGCTTAGCGATCTACAAGGGTATGTAGATGCACTCTCCCTCCTACTCGTTGCTGGTCTCTCCATAGATAGATCTTGGTGACACGTAGGTAAATTTTTGAATTTCTGCTACGTTCCCCAACAGTGGCATCATGAGCTAGGTCTATTGCGTAGATTCTATGCACGAGTAGAACACAAAGTAGTTGTGGGCGTTGATTTTGTTCAATATGCTTGCCGTTACTAGTCTTATCTTGATTCGGCGGCATCGTGGGATGAAGCGGCCCGGACCGACCTTACACGTACTCTTACGTGAGACTGGTTCCACCGACTGACATGCACTAGATGCATAAGGTGGCTAGCGGGTGTCTGTCTCTCCTACTTTAGTCGGATCGGATTCGATGAAAAAGGTCCTTATGAAGGGTAAATAGCAATTGGCATATCACGTTGTGGTCTTTGCGTAGGTAAGAAACGTTCTTGCTAGAAACCCATAGCAGCCACGTAAAACATGCAAACAACAATTAGAGGACGTCTAACTTGTTTTTGCAGGGTATGCTATGTGATGTGATATGGCCAGAAGAATGTGATGAATGATATGTGATGTATGAGATTGATCATGTTCTTGTAATAGGATTCACGACTTGCATGTCGATGAGTATGACAACCGGCAGGAGCCATAGGAGTTGTCTTTATTTTTTGTATGACCTGCGTGTCATTGAAGAACGCCATGTAACTTACTTTACTTTATTGCTAAACGCGTTAGCCATAGAAGTAGAAGTAGTCGTTGGCGTGACAACTTCATGAAGACACGATGATGGAGATCATGGTGTCATGCCGGTGACGATGATGATCATGGAGCCCCGAAGATGAAGATCAAAAGGAGCAAAATGATATTGGCCATATCATGTCACTATTTGATTGCATGTGATGTTTATCATGTTTATGCATCTTGTTTGCTTAGGACGACGGTAGTAAATAAGATGATCCCTTACAAAATTTCAAGAAGTGTTCTCCCCTAACTGTGCACCGTTGCTACAGTTCGTCGCTTCTAAGCACCACGTGATGATCGGGTGTGATGGATTCTTACGTTCACATACAACGGGTGTAAGACAGTTTTACACAGCGAAAACACTTAGGGTTAACTTGACGAGCCTAGCATGTGCAGACATGGCCTCGGAACACGGAGACCGAAAGGTCGAGCATGAGTCGTATAGTAGATACGATCAACATGAAGATGTTCACCGATGATGACTAGTCCGTCTCACGTGATGATCGGACACGGCCTAGTTGACTCGGATCATGTGATCACTTAGATGACTAGAGGGATGTCTATCTAAGTGGGAGTTCATAAGATGAACTTAATTATCCTGAACATAGTCAAAAGACCTTTTGCAAATTATGTCGTAGCTCGCGCTTTAGTTCTACTGTTTAGATATGTTCCTAGAGAAAATATAGTTGAAAGTTGATAGTAGCGATTATGCGATCAGTAGAAAGCTTATGTCCTTAATGCACCGCTCAGTGTGCTGAACCCCAAACGTCGTTTGTCGATGTTGCGAACATCGGACATACACGTTTTGATAACTACGTGATAGTTCAGTTAAATGGTTTAAGTAGAGGCACCAAAGACGTTTTCGAAACGTCGCGGAACATATGAGATGTTTCGAGGGCTGAAATTAGGATTTCAGGCTCGTGCCCACGTCAAGAGGTTTGAGACCTCCGACGATTTTCTTAGCCTGCAAACTAAGGAGAGAAGCTCAATCGTTGAGCTTGTGCTCAGATTGTCTGAGTACAACAATCACTTGAATCAAGTGGGAGTTGATCTTCCAGATGAAATAGTGATAGTTTCCCCAAAGTCATTGCCACCAAGCTGCTAGAGCTTCGTGATGAACTATAACATATCAGGGATAGAGATGATGATCCTTGAGGTATTCGCGATGTTTGACATCGCGAAAGTAGAAATCAAGAAGGAGCATCAATTGTTGATGGTTGATGAAACCACTAGTTTCAAGAAGGGCAAGGGAAAGAAGGGATACTTCATGAAACGGCAAATCAGCTGCTGCACCAATGAAGAAACCCGAGGTTGAACCCAAACCCGAGACTAAGTGCTTCTGTAATAAGGGGAACAACCACTGGAGCAAGATTACCCTAGATACTTGGTAGATGAGAAGGCTGGCAAGGTCGATAGAAGTATATTGGATATACATTATGTTAATGTGTACTTTACTAGTACTCCTAGTAGCACCAGGGTATTAGATACCGGTTCGGTTGCTAAGTGTTAGTAACTCAAAATAAAAGCTACGGAATGAAACGGAGACTAGCTAAAGGTGAGCTGACGATATATGTTGGAAGTGTTTCCAAGGTTGATATGATCAAGCATCGCACGCTCCCTCTACCACCGAGATAGGTGTTTGCGTTGAGCATAGACATGATTGGATTATGTCTATCGCAATACGGTTATTCATTTAAGGAGAATAATGGTTACTCTATTTTTGAATAATACCTTCAATGGTCTTGCACCTAAAGGAATGGTTTATTGAATCTCGGTCGTAGTGATACACATTTTCATGCCAAAAGATATCAGATAGTAATGATAGTACCATTTGCATGTGGCACTGCCATGTAAGTCATAATGTTATAAAACGCATGAAGAAGCTCCATGTTGATGGATCTTTGGACTCACTCATTTTTGAAAAGTTTGAGACATGCGAACCATGTCTATTGGTGTATATGCATGAAGAAACTCCATGCAAATGGATCGTTTGGACTCACTTGATTTTGAATCACTTGAGATATGCAAATCATACCACATGGGCAAGATGACTGAAAAGCCTCGTTTTCAGTAAGATGGAACAAGATAGCAACTTGTTGGAAGCAACACATTTTGATGTGTGCAGTCCAATGAGTGCTAAGGCATGCAGTGAATATCGTTATGTTCTTACTTCACAGATGATTCGAGTAGATGTTAAGAATATTTACTTGATGAAACACAAGTCTGAATTATTGAATGGTTCAAGTAAATTCAGAGTGAAGTAGAAGATCAATGTGACAAGAGGATAAAATGTCTATGATACGATCATAGAGATGAATATCTGAGTTACGAGTTTTGGCACACAATTAAGACATTATGGAAATTGTTTCGCAATTAATACTGCCTGGAACACCATAATGTGATGGTGTGTCCGAACATCATAGTTGCACCCTATTGGATATGGTGCGTACCATGATGTCTCTTATCGAATTACCACTATCGTTCATGGGTTAGGCATTAGAGACAACCACATTCACTTAAAATGGGGCACCACGTAATTCCGTTGAGATGACACCGAAACCTAAGTTGTCGTTTCTTAAAGGTTTGGGGCTGCGACGCTTATGTGGAAAAGTTTCAGGATTGATAAGCTCGAACCCAAAGCGGATAAAATGCATCTTCATAGGACACCCAAAACAGTTGGGTATACCTCCTGTCTCAGATCCGAAAGCAATATGAATTGTTTATAGAATCGGGTCCTTTCTCGAGGAAAGGTTTCTCTCGAAAGAATTGAGTGGGAGGATGGTGGAGACTTGATGAGGTTATTGAACCGTCTCTTCAACTAGTGTGTGGCAGGGCACAGGGAGTTGTTCCTGTGGCACCTACACCAATTGAAGTGGAAGCTTGTGATATTGATCATGAAACTTTGGATCAAGTCACTCCCAAACCTCGTGGGATGACAAGGATGCGTACTACTTCAGAATGGTACATAATCCTGTCTTGAAGGTCATGTTGCTAGACAACAATGAACCTACGAGCTATGGAGAAGCGATGGTGGGCCCGAATTCCGACAAATGGTTAGAAGCCATGAAATCCGAGATAGTATCCATATATCAGAACAAATCATGGACTTTGGTGGACTTGCCCGATGATCGGCAAGCCATTAAGATAAATGGATCTTTAAGAAGAAGACGGACGTGGATGGTAATGTCACCGTCCATGAAGCTCGACTTGTGGCAAAAAGTTTTTCACAAGTTCAAGGAGTTGACTACGATGAGATTTTCTCATCCGTAGCGATGCTTAAGTCCGTCGGATTCATGTTAGCATTAGCTGTATTTATGAAATCTGGCAGATGGATATCAAAACGAGTTTCCTTACCAGTTTTCGTGAGGAAAGGTTGTATGTAATACAATCAGAAAGTTTTTGTCGATCCTAAGGATGCTAAAAGGTATGCTAGCTCCAGCGATCCTTCTAAGGACTGGAGTGAGCATCTCGGAGTTGGAATGTATGCTTTGATGATGATCAAAGATTTTGGTTTGTACAAAGTTTATGAGAAACTTGTATTTCCAAAGAAGTGAGTGGGAGCACTATAGAATTTCTGATGAGTATATGTTGTTGACATATTGTTGATCAGAAATGACGTAGAATTTCTAGAAAGCATACAGGGTTATTTTGAAAGTGTTTTTCAATGGAAAGCCTGGATTAAGCTGCTTGAGCATTGAGCATCAAGATCTATAAGGATAGATCAAAATGCTTAATGGTACTTTCAAATGAGCACATACCTTGACATGATCTTGAAGGTGTTCAAGATGGACCAGTCAAAGAAGGAGTTCTTGCCTGAGTTGTAAGGTACGAAGTTAAGACTTAAAGCTCGACCACGGCAGAATAGAGAGAAAGGACGAAGGTCGTCCCCTATGCTTAAGACGTAGGCTCTACAGTATGCTATGCTGTGTACCGCACCTGAAGTGTGCCTTGCCATGAGTCAGTCAAGGGGTACAAGAGTGATCCAAGAATGGATCACAGGACAGCGGTCAAAGTTATCCTTAGTAACTAGTGGACTAAGGAATTTTCTCGATTATGGAGGTGGTAAAAGAGTTCGTCGTAAAGGTTACGTCGATGCAAGCTTGACACCTATCCGGATAGCTCTAAGTAGAGATACCGGATACGTATTATGGAGCAACAATTTAGAATAGCTCCAAGTAGAACAGTTGTTTGGAATAGCTCCAAATAGAGCGTGGTAGCTGCATCTAGGAGATGACATAGAGATTTGTAAAGCACACACGGATCTGAAAGGTTCAGACCCGTTGACTAAAACCTCTCTCACAAGCAACATGATCAAACATAAAACTCATTGAGTGTTAATCACATAGTGATGTGAACTAGACTACTGACTCTAGTAAACTCTTGGGTATTAGTCACATGGCGATGTGACCTGTGAGTGTTAATCACATGGCGATGTGAACTAGATTATTGACTCTAGTGCAAGTGGGAGACTGTTGGAAATATGCCCTAGAGGCAATAATAAAAGTATTATTATTATATTTCCTTGTTCATGATAATTGTCTTTTATTCATGCTATAACTGTATTATCCGGAAATCGTAATACACGTGTGAATACATAGACCACAATATGTCCCTAGTGAGCCTCTAGTTGACTAGCTCGTTGTGATCAACAGATAGTCATGGTTTCCTGGCTATGGACATTGGATGTCGTTGATAACGGGATCACATCATTAGGAGAATGATGTGATGGACAAGACCCAATCCTAAGACTAGCACAAAGATCGTGTAGTTCGTTTGCTAGAGCTTTGCCAATGTCAAGTATCTCTTCCTTTGACCATGAGATCGTGTAACTCCTGGATACCGTAGGAGTGCTTTGGGTGTATCAAACGTCACAACGTAACTGGGTGACTATAAAGGTGCACTACAGGTATCTCCGAAAGTATCTATTGTTTTATGCGGATCGAGACTGGGATTTGTCACTCCGTGTAAACGGAGAGGTATCTCTGGGCCCACTCGGTAGGACATCATCATATGCGCAATGTGACCAAGGAGTTGATCACGGGATGATGTGTTACGGAACGAGTAAAGTGACTTGCCGGTAACGAGATTGAACAAGGTATCGGTATACCGACGATCGAATCTCGGGCAAGTAAAATACCGCTAGACAAAGGGAATTGAATACGGGATTGATTAAGTCCTTGACATCGTGGTTCATCCGATGAGATCATCGTGGAACATGTGGGAGCCATCATGGGTATCCAGATCCCGCTGTTGGTTATTGACCGGAGAACGTCTCGGTCATGTCTGCATGTCTCCCGAACCCGTAGGGTCTACACACTTAAGGTTCGATGACGCTAGGGTTATAAAGGAAGCTTGTATGTGGTTACCGAATGTTGTTCGGAGTCCCGGATGAGATCCCGGACGTCACGAGGAGTTCCGGAATGGTCCGGAGGTAAAGATTTATATATAGGAAGTCCTGTTTCGGCCATCGGGACAAGTTTCGGGGTCATCGGTATTGTACCGGGACCACCGGAAGGGTCCCGGGGGCCCACCGGGTGGGGCCACCTGCCCCGGGGGGCCACATGGGCTGTAGGGGGTGCGCCTTGGCCTACATGGGCCAAGGACACCAGCCCCAAGAGGCCCATGCGCAAGGAAACTTGGAGAAGGAAGAGTCCTAAAGGGGGAAGGCACCTCCGAGGTGCCTTGGGGAGGATGGACTCCTCCCCATCCTTAGCCGCACCCCTTCCTTGGAGGAGGGGGCAAGGCTGCGCCCTCCCCCTCTCCCTTGGCCCTATATATAGTGGGGAAAAGGAGGAGCAATCAAACCTAAGGCCTTTGGTTGCCTCCCTCTCCCTCCCGTGACACATCTCCTCTCCCGTAGGTGCTCGGCGAAGCCCTGCGGGATTGCCACGCTCCTCCACCACCACCACCACGCCGTTGTGCTGCTGTTGGATGGAGTCTTCCTCAACCTCTCCCTCTCTCCTTGCTGGATCAAGGCGTGGGAGACGTCACCGGGCTGTACGTGTGTTGAACGCGGAGGTGTCGTCCGTTCGGCACTAGGATCATCGGTGATCTGAATCACGACGAGTACGACTCCATCAACCCCGTTCACTTGAACGCTTCCGCTTAGCGATCTACAAGGGTATGTAGATGCACTCTCCCTCCTACTCGTTGCTGGTCTCTCCATAGATAGATCTTGGTGACACGTAGGTAAATTTTTGAATTTCTGCTACGTTCCCCAACACATATGTATATACATATACAATTTCTCCTACATGTTGCCTTGGTGTCTTCGGAGCACGATGACAAGTGGTCCATGGGGGCGGTAGTGGGTAATAGTATTCTCCTTTCGGATCTATGACCTGGTCGAGCAAAAATCTGGCTATTTCCTCTTGAAGTGCTTGTATGCGGTCCGATGGTAGGAGCTTATCCCGCACCGGTCTGAACTGTTAAGAAGGAGATCAATATGCATGTGTGTTAGTTGTGTGACTAGATATCGATAATGATGTGAATAGTGTTCTGAAAAAAACGTACCCAGTCCTGTCTATCAGATCTGCTCTTTTCGCACGTCATCATGCGAATGTTCTCGCAAACGTAGTATGCACACTGATTATTCCCCTTCGCCTGCCTCAGGGCCTTTACGAGAATGGAATTGAATCAGATAATGATTAATCAAAAATAATAATTAATTAATGATATTGAAACAAGAATTAAAGAGATGATAGCTAGCTAGTACTACTTAATTACTTACCTTGGGTTGATGCCAAAACAACTTTTTTGGCCACGTGCCTGGAGTCACCTTGATGAACTTTGCCCATGCCCTGCTCGCCGACAAAGAAAATTAATAAATGGGTTATTAAATAGTTCATATCAGGAACTAATAGTTAATAATGATTGAAATTACCTGTTGACTATCCCCTTCACGATGGTGTAGTCTTTATCTTCTTTAATTAGTGAGTCCAGTAATTCAACTTTTTCTTCCTCAACTTTAATGTCTAACAAGACCCAGTGCCAACTGCATATGCACACGTTTGCATGTCTTAATTAAGCGGGCATGTGCATAAAATTAATCAACTACCGTAAACCGTATACACTTAATTATTAACATCTAGCTAGCTAGTAAGCAAAAACAGAATTTGTAGTACAAGACAGTGTGACTCACGGAAGTTGTAAGGAAGTAGTATATCTTCATTGGTATTGAGGCGCTTCAAGAACTCTAGCATGCTTTCCTCTACTTCAGCTTGACAATGTTCAATCTGCCATATGTCCTCATTAATGGTATTTGGGTCAATGAACCCAACGCCATAGCGTCCAGATTTTTTCATTTCATACATCTTCATCCTGCATATAATACCACAGAAAAAGAATATAGTGAGGATAATTACATGTAATGATTGATCAAAATTATCACTACATAACTAGCTTGAGACTTAAATTACAGAAAGAAATCACTTACAGACAATAGCAACTGACGATAGACTTGTCGAGTGCGTCTTGATTAAATAACTGAAATAGTTCTGGATACTCAATGGTCCAGAGCTTTCTCATGG
This sequence comes from Triticum aestivum, assembly GCF_018294505.1. Classification (NCBI taxonomy): domain Eukaryota; kingdom Viridiplantae; phylum Streptophyta; class Magnoliopsida; order Poales; family Poaceae; genus Triticum; species Triticum aestivum. Next base: position 653,035,112 of record NC_057795.1, on the reverse strand, counting down.
TAATAATGCTCATGCTTGACATTCACCATGAGGGACTCTCGATTGGAAATCTTGGTAATGTTCATGTACCATTGATGCAATTGATACATTCTCGTTGGGAGGTCCTTGACCTTGTCTGGATGGACCAAAGGTTTGCCCCGGACATATTGCCATGCTATTTCCGATTCTTTAAGCGTAGGCATGGGCTCGATTTCGAGGAGTTGTCCAACAGAGATATTGAGCATTTGAGCCTGCATTATATGATCCTCTGTTATTACCACATCGCCATGCTGGGGAACGCTAACGGTTTGCCCATAATAATATTTGGCGCGCGTACTACTCCTCTCATGTGTTGTTGGCACAACAAGCGGGGGGATCGCTTGCGCCGCCTGTTCTCCCAACTGGGGAACGGTTTTCCCGCATTTTTTGCCAGCTGCTTGTTAGGCTCGAGCTTGAGCTCGCTTCCTTCTGTAGTCGTGCTCGATGTGCCTTCCTGATTTGGCGCTCATAGTCCGAGTCAACAGGCTTGGGAGCTGGTTCTCTAGCCATACGAGTGAAGTGGTCAATTACTTTCTCAGGCACTTTCTCCTTTGGCGGCGGTGCCGGTTTCGGTCCAAAATGGGCGTCCACTTGGGCTTGCACTATGGCTGTGTTTTGCGCCTTAGTCATGTCGTAAGGCCTTTGAGGAAGAGGAGCGAGGCTTGGACCATATTTATTTCGCTTGCCTTCGCATGTACTTCCTAAACTACCTCGACTCGTACCGCTACGCACCAAAGCTGCGGGATGTCTCTTCTACGATTGCTGAGACGGCGGAGACAACTGACGTGGAGTTGGACCAGGAGAAGTGGCCTGACGATGTGCCGGACTTGAAGCAGGAGGTGTGGCCTGACACGATGCTGGACTTGCAACCGGAGAAGTGGCATGACGCTGTGCCGAGCTTGAAACCGGAGGAGTCACTCACGCGCTCGGGGACTTGGAGGAGGTGGCAGACTTCGAGGAGGAGTCGTCTCACGCGTTCGTGGACTTGGAGGAGCGGGAGTTTGCTGACTCGGTGGCGGACTTCGAGGAGTCGGCAGACGACGCGGTGTCGGTGGACTTCGAAAGATGATGCAATCCTTTCTCCATAGGATGATACGATGTATGGCCTCTCCCAGTGTGTGCTCGTCTTCACCTCCAGGAATGTCAAGCGTTAGCCCCGAATATGGGTCCACCACTTCATCAACCATGACACAAGCATAGCCCTCTGGAATCGGGATGCAATGGTAGGTTGCTTCAGGGGTAACTGGAAAAGCAACGCCGTCCGCCACCTTCATGGATATGTTCTTCATTTTGGAGTGTAGCTCGCAGTTAGTGTTCTCTATGATGTCATCCACAGGGTATTTATCCAGCAGTGTGTCGCCCGTGGCAGAACCAACGCTGCTTCTCGGCATGGATGGGACGGTGCTATCCAATGCTGGACGATCATCCGCTTGCTGCTGCCGCTGCTGAGACCCCCTTTCCTGGCTAAGTGAGTCGATCTGCTGTTGCTGCTGCTGGAATTTGAGTGCCAGGTCCGCGTGCCTTGCTTCTAGGCCTTGAAGGCGTTCTGCGTCCTGCTTCCTCTGCTCCTCCTCCAGCTTCCTTTTCTTCTCCTCCTCCATCTTCCTTCTTGCACGGCTCCTGTAGTCCTCGTTCCATTCTGAAAAGCCCTCATACCAGGGAATAACGCCCATGCCTCGTGTTCTTCCCGGGTGTTCAGGATTTCCCAGGGCGCGCGTAAGCTCGTCGTTCTCTCTGTTGGGCGTGAACACCCCCCTTCGAGCTTCATCTATTGCGTCAATTATCTTTTGTTCGGCTCCTTTTAGACTTGCCTTCCGCGAAACTTCGCCTGTCTTCGGGTCCAACGCTCCCCCATGCGCATAGAACCAAGTTCTGCACCTGGGGGGCCAGTGCCGGGTAACCGGAGTGACCCCTGCATCCTCCATCTCTTGCTCAGACTTATCCCACTTAGGCAATCCCACCGCGTAGCCACCTGGACCCAGCCTATGGAACTGCGTCTTTCTTGCGGCATTTGCCTTGTTTTTCATCGACCGTTCCTTAGATATTTCTGAATCCTTGAAGGTCACGAAATCGTCCCAGTGCTCTCTTTGCTTCTCTAGTGTTCCCGTGAATTCTGGAGTCTTCCTTTCATTAGCGAGGTAGTTGGCCCATACAGTTTTCTTGTGGGTGTTGAATGCAATTGCCATCTTCTTAAGAGCAGCGGCCTTGACTTTCTCCACATCTGCTTCAGTGAAATGATCTGGTAGGGTGAAATGTTCCATCAGAGATTTCACAAGGTCTTTTTTGGCTCTGTTGTCGACCCAAGTAACACCTGGACGTTTAGTCTTTGGCTCTTTCCATTCTTGAATGGAGATCGGGAGTTTGTCCTTCACAAGAACTCCGCACTGACGAGTCCACTTGTTCGCAATGTTCTTAGGCGTGAGGGGTTCGCCACTAGGTTTGATGGATTCGATGTGGTACTTTACACCATCCTTCAACAATCTGCCCGGGCCTCGCTTTGTCTTGCTGTCTGTAGAAGCAGATTTGCTCGATCCGGAGGGCTGAAAGAAGAAAGATCGATTCGTTAATATATCTTCAATAAAAAAACATGTGATGATCACCATGATGCATGCTTATATAAATATACCTCGCCGGTAGTGTTTGTTATTTGAAGATCAGCATTGTCTGTGTCATCACAAACATTGTCTGTGTCATAATCATAATCATAGTTCATGACTTCATCAGCCCGGTCGTCGAGATCGAATATCTTTTCATCACCCTCTCCGGTATTGTTAAGATATTGGGAGCCGTCATCTGCTTCATTCAGATCATCTAGCCTGTGAGGGCTGCGTATGATGTCGAACAATTCCTCTTCTCTCTCTCTGCCGGTATTGTCCGCCATAGCTTTTACTTTACTAATAATACAGAAGAAATATAAAACAATTTAGTATTCAAATTACAATGCATGGATGCAATTAATCAATAAGGAAAAACTGAATCTCGAATACATCCTCTCGAATATATAATCTCGAATACATCATCGTCTTAATATATATAATCTCGAATACATCGTCTCGAATATTATATATCGAATACATCACTGGCTAGGTACCTAATAAAGATCGAGTACTACAGAAGAATCTAGGGCGCCACTCGCGGTTCCTGGGGCGCGGGCGGTGCACACCCAAAGAGAAGGAACCATCACAGGATCATATCTCCGGTCATCTGCCCAAAGAACCCGCCAAGTAGTGGAGAACCTGACGTCGTCCATAGCAGCCATGTAGCGATGGACGTGCTCATCTTCCTCCCTGACACGGCGACGCACCACCTCCGGCGGGGCCGGCTGCCTCTGCACCGAATGTGGCCCACGCGAACGCCACCAAAGAAGATCAGGGTCGACGACGGGACCCGAGGTCGGGTTCCTCACCAAGCGGCGCGCCCCTCCAGGTAGCACCTCCCAGTGCCAGCCCGGCGGAGCCCAGTCCCGGACATGGGTCCCCTGAAGCATGACGTCGTCGCGAACGGGTCGACGGCGAGGATGCGGGCCGGGCATATCGTCGAGAACAAATACTATATGCCCGCAAAAAGTAACATTTTTTAAATGATTGGATTGTGATAACTAAAATTCTATATATATGCAAATTCTAACAATTTGACATTAATCTAATTCATCTAACTAAAACTAATTCTAAAATTTCCTGATTATATAACTAACATTTCCATAACAATTCTAATATTTATATAACTAAAAAACAGAAAAATTGCTAACATTTCTATAAATATTTCTATAACTAAAAAACAGAAAACATTTATAACATTTCTATAAAACTAACATTTCTAATATTTATATAACTAAAAAACAGAATAATTTCTAACATTTCTATAACTAAAAACAGAAAAATTTATAACAAACAAGCTAATGTGTGTAGTGTGTGTGTGTGTAGTGTGTGTGTGTGTGTGTGTGTGTGTGTGTGTGTGTGTGTGTGTGTAGTACTGTGTGTGTGTGGACATGGCGGCCGGGGCGAGCTCACCGGCGAGGCGACGACGGGGCGGCGACGAAGGGGCGACGGGACGGGGCGGCGACGACGGGGCGACGGGACGGGGCGGCGACGACGGGGCGGGGCGGGGCGCGGCGACGGGGACGGGGATGGCCGGGGCGGCGACGGTCGACGGGGGCGGTGGACGAGGGGCGGGGACGGCCGGGGTCGGCGACGAGGGACGGAGGCGGCGACGATCGGGGCAAGGCGGCGCGACGGAGGGAGGAAACAGAGGGAAGAACAGAGGGAAACTGAATTTTTTCGAGTGTTGTATATATAGGATGGACCTTTAGTACCGGTTGGAGCCACCAACCGGTACTAAAGGTCTGTTTTGGCCAGGCCAAGCGGCGGGAAGCGCACCCCCTTTAGTACCGGGTGGTGGCTCCAACCGGTACTAAAGGGGCCCCCTTTAGTACCGGTTGGAGCCACCACCCGGTACTAAAGGGGGTGCGCTGGCTCCAGGCGGTGCGCAAGTTTAGTCCCACCTCGCTAGCCGAGAGGCTACCGCACTGGTTTATAAGCTCCAGTGCGGTAGCTCTCTCGAGCTCCTCTCCTAGTCAGGCCTACTGGGCCTACCTGTCCTCTTCGCCCAGTGGGCCTACTGGGCCTTTGCGGGCCTGCATCCTGGCCCAACAAAAGATTGTGTTCCTAGTCGTATGCAGGCCGCTTTGGCCCAGTAGGTGGGCTTTTTTATTTTCTAAATTTTTTTCGCTTTATTTATTTTTGTTTTATTTATTTTTGAGTTGTTTTTTGCTGTATTTAGAGTTTCTTTGTGAATATTTTTGCTTTAGGTACAAAAAATTACAAACTTTCTGTTAGTGCCGGTAGTTTTCAAATTTGAATAGTTTAAATTTTGAATTATTTGAAATTTGTGTGAATCACTAGTTTGTGAATAACTTAACTTTGAAAAAAGTTTTTCAGTGATTCTTTTTTCTTATGTTTAATATTAGTGTGTTTTATCATTATATTCAATTTGGTAATGCTTAGGTTATTTAAAAAATGAAATGCCTTTGTAACAGTTCAGTTTTCGTCGGAAACCCTGATACTTCGAAAGAGATTGTCCATTTTGTACACGAAGTGCATCCAGTTTTTGCCGTAACCCTCTCTACTTTCTTGCACATGCTATTTGTATGAAATTATGATACCATGACAACTTTCAACCTTTTCTGAGTTCATTTGAAATGCTTTTCAATTTCAGGGTCATTTAGCTGGAAAAATCAGTAAATGCATGAAAAGAATTTGTTTGCACATAAAATTTCTTCGCGTTTCAAATGCCAAAACACATAACTACCCTAACTATTACAGACATTCCCTCCTGGGTGTGAAACACAGAAGAAAGTGATGATAGTGAAGCCGATCACATCCCAGATCTTTGGGTGTGAAACTTTTTCTTCGCGTCTGTCCCTTTGCGCCGTAGCCATGGAAAATCTTCATCATTTAACTGGATGCTCGGGTCAATATTCACTGTGAATGGAGCAATTTCATCAAACTTTTCATAATCTTCTGACATGTCTGTCTTGTCATCCACTCCCACGATGTTTCTTTTTCCTGAAAGAACTATGTGGCGCTTTGGCTCGTCGTATGATCCATTCGCTTCCTTATCTTTTCTTTTTCTCGGCCTGGTAGACATGTCTTTCACATAAAAAACCTGCGCCACATCATTGGCTAGGACGAATGGTTCGTCTGCATACGCAAGATTGTTGAGATCCACTGTTGTCATTCCGTACTGCGGGTCTTCCGTTACCCCGCCTCGTGTCATATTGACCCATTTGCACCGAAACAAAGGGACCTTCAAATCACCTGATCCATAGTTAAGTTCCCATATGTCCTCTATGTAACCATAATATGTTTCCTTTCCCGTGTTGGTTGTTGCATCAAAGCGGACACCACTGTTTTGGTTGGTGCTCTTCTTATCTTGGGCGATCGTGTAAAATGTATTCCCATTTATCTGGTACCCTTTGAAAGTCATTATATTCGAAGATGGTAACTGGGACAGCGAGTACAGGTCATTTTGAATATCGCCATCATTCAGGGCACGTTTCTGCAACCAACCGGCGAAAGTCCTCGTTTGTTCGCGTGTAATCCAGTCGTCAGACTTCTCCGGGTGTTTGGACTGTAGAAAATTCTTGTGTTCCTCCATATACGGAGCCACCAAGGCGGAATTCTCTAGAACTGTGTAGTGTGCTTCAGTAAGAGAATGCACGTCCATACATATTATTTGATGCCCTCCTAGCGTGCCTTTTCCTTCCAGTCTGCCCTTATGCCGCGATTCAGGAACACCAATCGGCTTAAGGTCAGGAATGAAGTCAATACAAAACTCAATGACCTCCTCATTTTCATGGCCCTTCGATATGCTTTCTTCTGGCCTAGCACGGTTATGAACATATTTCTTCAAGACTCCCATGAACCTTTCAAAGGGGAACATATTGTGTAGAAATACAGGACCCAAAACGTTAATCTCTTCACAAAGGTGAACTAGGACGTGCGTCATGATGTTGAAGAAGGATGGTGGGAACACCAACTTGAAACTGACAAGACATTGCACCAAATCATTCTGTAACCTTGGTATGATTTCTGGATCGATTACCTTCTGAGAGATTGCATTGAGGAATGCACATAGCTTCACAATGGCTAATCGAACGTTTTCCGGTAGAAGCCCCCTCAATGCAACCAGAAGGAGTTGCGTCATAATCATGTGGCAGTCATGAGACTTTAGGTTCTGGAACTTTTTCTCTGCCATATTTATTATTCCCTTAATGTTCGACGAGAAGCCAGACGGTACCTTCATGCTGAGCAGGCATTCGAAGAAGATTTCCTTCTCTTCTTTGGTAAGAGCGTAGCTGGCCTGACCCTGACGTATGCCGTATTTTCCATGCATATGTTGCTGGTCCTCCCGTGCCTCTGGTGTATCTTTTGTGTTCCCATACACGCCCAAAAAGCCAAGCAGGGTCACGCAAAGATTCTTCGTCACGTGCATCATGTCGATTGCGGAGCGGACCTCTAGGTCTTTCCAATATGGCTGGTCCCAAAATATAGATTTCTTCTTCCACATGGGTGCGCGTCCGTCAGCGTCCTTCGGAACAGGTTTTCCGCCAGGACCCTTTCCAAAGATTACCTCCAAATCCTTGACCATATCATGTACATCAGCACCAGCATGGTGGCGAGGCTTCATCCAGTGATCCGCCTCACCTTTGAAATGCTTGCCTTTCTTTCTTACGGGATGCCTTGTCGGAAGAAATCGACGATGTCCCAGGTACACATTCTTCCTACAACTATCCAAATATATACTGTCGGTATCATCCAAACAGTGCGTGCATCCGCGGTATCCCTTGTTTGTCTGTCCTGAAAGGTTACTGAGAGCAGGCCAATCATTGATGGTCACAAACAGCAACGCCTTTAGGTCAAATTCTTCCTGTCCGTGCTCATCCCACGCACGTACACCTGTTCCATTCCACAACTATAATAGTTCTTCAACTAATGGCCTTGGGTACACATCAATGTCGTTGCCGGGTTGCTTAGGGCCTTGGATGAGCACTGGCATCATAATGAACTTCCGCTTCATGCACAACCAAGGAGGAAGGTTATACAAACATAGAGTCACAGGCCACGTGCTATGGTTGCTGATTTGCTCCCCAAAAGGATTAATGCCATCTGCGCTTAGACCAAACCATACGTTCCTTGGGTCACCTGCAAACTCCTCCCAGTACTTTCTCTCGATTTTTCTCCACTGCGAACCGTCAGCGGGTACTCTCAACTTTCCGTCTTTCTTACGGTATTCTGCGTGCCACCACATCGCCTTCGCATGCTCTTTGTTTTGGAACAAACGTTTCAACCGTGGTATTATAGGAGCATACCACATCACCTTGGCAGGAGTCTTCTTCCTGGGGCGCTCGCCCTCGACATCACCAGGGTCATCGCGACTGATCTTATAACGCAATGCACCGCATACCGGGCAAGCGTTCAAATCCTCGTACTCACCGCGGTAGAGGATGCAGTCATTAGGGCATGCATGTATCTTTTGCACCTCTAACCCTAGAGGGCAGACAACCTTCTTTGCTTCATACATACTCTCGGGCAATTCGTTGTCCTTTGGAAGCATATTCTTTATCATTACCAGCAACTTTCCAAATCCCTTGTCAGATACACCATTCTCTGCCTTCCATTGCAGCAATTCAAGTGTGGTGCCCAACTTTTTTTTGTCAGCTTCGCAATTCGGGTACAACAATTTCTTGTGATCCTCTAACATGCGCTGCAACTTCATCCTCTCCAGATCACTTGCGCAGTTTCTCTTTGCATCGGCAATGGCCCGACCTAGATTATCAGCGGGCTCATCTGATGCCTCTTCTTCAGCTTCTTCCCGCATTGCCGGCTCAGCTTCTTCCCCCATTGTTGTATCATCGTATTCAGGGAACCCATGGCCAGGATAGCCGTCGTTGTCCTCTTATTCTTCATTGTCTTCCATAATAACCCCTATTTCTCCATGCTTGGTCCAAACATTATAGTGGGGCATGAAACCAGACTTAAATAGGTGGACGTGAATGGTTTTTTCTGTAGAGTAACTATGACCATTCTTACAGCCAGCACATGGACAAGGCATAAAACCATCCGCCCGCTTGTTTGCCTCAGCGGCCCGCAGAAAAGTATGCACGCCATTAATGAACTCGGGAGAGCATCGGTCATCATACATCCATTGTCGGCTCATCTTCATTACACAACACCAAATAGACCAAATTAATACAAGTTCATACGTAAAGTTCATACATAAAGTTCATATACAACACTTAATTAAATGCAACATACAAATAACTCTCTAGCTAAAGAATTTAAATGCAACAACAAATGCGATGGATCGCAACTAAGGTAACAATTGATCCAACAGCATAATGATACCAAGCCACACTATCAATGGCATATTTTCTAATCTTTCTAATCTTCAGCCTCATTTTCTCCATCTTGATCTTGTGATCATCGACGACATCGGCAACATGCAACTCCAATTCCATCTTCTCCCCCTCAATTCTTTTCAATTTTTCTTTCAAATACTCGTTTTCTCTTTCAACTAAATTTAACCTCTCGACAATAGGGTCGGTTGGAATTTCCGGTTCACATACCTCCTAGATAAAAATATCTATGTCAACTTGATGGGCATAATTTGTCATAAACACGAAATGCAACAACTAGTTTTAAAAGAGAATATACCACATCCGAATCATAGCAAGGATGAGGGCCGACGGGGACGGATATCAAAACCATGGCACTATGTATAACAAACAACGTACGTGTAAGATAATTATACGAGTAACTATATATATCCAAATCACATAAACATCAATTTGGTAATGTAAAACATTCATGAACAAGAGCCTCACCACAAGGTGGTGCCGGCGACGGGACGGTGCGGGCAATCGACGGTGGTTACGACGGAGATTTAGAAGGCACTAAGTAAACCACACCTACATATGCAGACTAAGTGTTATTTTTGACCTCAAATTGCATATAAATCAAATACTAGCAAATATAATTATTCCTCCCAAATTAATCACTATACAAAGCATTGCAAGAGCTAATCTAGCAATGAGAGTTGAAAGGACAAATTGCTAACCTTTGTGATCATTTGAATGGATGGGGGCCTTCAAATCTTGACAAATTTTGGGCAAAATTTGTGAGGAGCTCGAGGAGAGAGGGGGAAGAACAGAGGAAGTGAGGGGAAAGGGGAAGAACAGAGTGGCTCGGGGAGAACGAAGGGTTTATGTACGTCGACCTTTAGTACCGGTTCGTGCCACGAACCGGTACTAAAGGTGCTGGACGGGCCCCAGACTGACAACACCCTGCCACCACCCTCTTTAGTACCGGTTCGTGGCACGAACCGACACTATAGGTTCGCCACGAACTGGTACTAATGAGAACGGCCGGCTAGCCGTTGGAACCGGCACTAATGGACACATTAGTGCCGGCTTAAAACCAAACCGGCACTAATGTGTCTCATATTAGGTCCTTTTTCTACTAGTGGATCTATGCACCTGAAGACCAGTTGTTGACATTCCTGGAGACTCAACTGCTAGCCTCGGACATTCCAGAAATGGAAAGTGGTGTGATGGGTGTGACAATAATTTAAAAACACGAACCGGTGATTGGTGCACCACTACCACCGTCACTACAACATCCAACTCATTTCTTACATACATCGATGTGCATTCCTACTGAAGCATTCAGACAATAATATCTCTTTGCTTTAGGCAAATGAATAAGCACCATACAACTCCCATGATCATCTAAAAAAGACCAACTTGATGCAAATAGAGATCGCCTGTCTTTGTTGCCCGAGAAGACAACAAGGCACCAAGTGAGCAACAGAGGTAATGTCTGTTTTCAGCCCGAGCACGCCAGGGGCCGGCCTGGACACGTGGGCTGGAGTCGAGCCGGGTTGGAAACAAGGCCCCCAAAATGGCATGAGGGGGCCACGGGCCATCCCGGCCTGTTTACCACATGCCGGGTGAGGCCCCTAACATACCTCGCATGCCTCAAGAGCTAAATGCTCCCATATCCTGAAGAGCTGATTGAGCTAGCACAAGACACGCACGCGCAAGGCTGAGAAGACGGTGAACGGAGTGGAGCCACGACCTGTTGAGACCGACGCCCTTGGGACAAGAGAAAGGCCACAGTGGTGCCGCCGTGGGTTATCTTGCACCAGGTTGGCCCTTGATACTCCATGGTTGATACAGACTTCCTCGAGAACTCAAGGGCCTCATCCGGTCATGGCCTCCTCGCGAGGTGCCATGGTGGGACGGTCTTCGGAGTGGAGCCACGTCCTATTGAGACTGACGCACGTGGGCTGTCTTAGACCAAGGGGGCGGTGGGCCCGTTGATCCACGTGAAACATGCACAATACAAAGATGGATCCAAATGTGTGCATCATGTTGTTCAAGTAGAATGTACTATGTGATGTTGGTTTCATTTTTGGAGATAATTAGCAACATGTTGCACCATAAAGCACTATGGTACACATAATCAAATTTGTATACTAAAGAGTTAAAAACAGCGATGTTTTTGTCTAAATGAACAAAGTTTGTTGTACAAGCTAGTGTTCTATTTGCATCAAGTTGGTCTTTTTTAGATGATCATGGGAGTTGTATGGTGCTGGTGCAACACATGTTGTCTGAATGCTTCAGTAGGAATGCACATCAATGTATGTAAGAAATGGGTTCGATGTTACGGTGACAGTGGTAGTGGTGCACCAATCACCGATTCGGGTTTTTAAATTATTGTCACGCCCATCACACCACTTTCCATTTCTAGAATGTCCAAGGCTAGCAGTTGAGTCTCTAGGAATGTCAACAACTGGTCTTCAGGTGCGTAGATCCCAGCATAATTGCCAGCCGACTTGTAGTCTGTCGATAGTTCAACATAGTAACGGTTCCTCCATGGGTTTGTTCCCATCAATCCTGCCCATTTGTTGTCCTTCGCAAGATTTCCTGATCCAGGAAATACTGGTAGCACACCAAGTTGGTTCTCTGTTACCAAGATTTCCTGATCCAGCAAACCTTGGTAACCGACCAATTTGAGCCTATGTTACCAATTATTCCTAAGCAAGGAAACTTGGGTAACAGAACAAGTTGACACTCGGTTACCTAGATTTCCTGATCCAGGAAATCTTGGTAACCGCTATCTGATGGGTGATCGGCAGAGATTTGATTTGTCTCTGATCGGGTTTAAGTCCAATCCGATCGTAGTCCATAGCGACCCCCAAGGCGGCGATGCGTTCTAGGAGTTCGTTTAAAGACGACAACTCCATCGGATCCATCCGTTTAGAGTATTCGGAGTCGACACGGAGGCAATTTTCGATGACCCAAGAAATCATCGTCGGCTTAACGATCGAACGGGTGGTCATGGTAAAGCTGCCTAGCCGGAGGGTTTGGCCTGAGGCCAGGGCTCCTCCGGAGGTGGTATTGTCCTTGATGACAAGGCGACCCATCAATCCTGTCTTCGAAGATGCAGTGGAACTCTCAATGAAAGCACCAATGTCGGTGTCAAAACCAGCGGATCTCGGGTAGGGGGTCCTGAACTGTGCGTCTAAGGACGATGGTAACAGGAGGCAGGGGACACGATGTTTACCCAGGTTCGGGCCCTCTCTATGGAGGTTATACCCTACTTCCTGCTTGATTGATCTTGATGTATATGAGTATTACAAGAGTTGATCTACCACGAGATCGTAGTGGCTAAAACCCTAGAAGTCTAGCCTATATGATTATGATTGCCTCTACGGACTAAACATGACACTGAAGGGGACTAGGGTTGTACAAAGTCGGTTACAGAGAATGGAATCTACACATCGGAACGCCAAGCTTGCCATCCACGCAAGAGAGTCCCATCCGGACACGAGAAGAAGTCTTCTGTCTTGTATCTTCATAGCCCATCAGACCGGCCCATGTCAATAGTCCGGACGGCCGAGGACCCCTTAATCTAGGACTCCTCAGTAGCCGCGCCTCGATCCGCTCGAACTCCCAACCCACCGCAGCCGAGTCTAGCGACATGCACGTGCGAGGCTGAGGAGACGATGAACGGAGCGGAGCCACGTCCTGTTGAGACTGGCACACATGGGTTTTCTTACACCAACGCGTTTGGAACAAGAGAAAGGCCACAGTGGAGGCTCACGAATGGAGGGCGCGACACTGCGACCAAGGAGACCGACTATTCGAGAGTGGTGCCCTAGAGTTTTCTCATGTCTTGTCGTCCCAGCGCCTCCCTTTTAGATGATCGCGCCACGCATGGGGAAGGCTCTGGTGTTGAGCGATGCAGCGTGATTAGATTTGCTTGTGCACCTTCATAGTCTCATTCAATTTAAACACCTAGTACATGTGTGTCCCCTTTATTCAGTAAGACTAAGCACGTCTCTCGCATTCCCATTTTCTACACCCCCCATACACGATGGACACAACCAACGTCCCCTCCATGACGCCTCTTTCGACCATCCACTTTGCTTATGACCTGCCATGGGGCCAGGAGCCCCATCATGCAGAATATTGGCACTGTACTACAAGTACATGGCGATCGCCCCACATGACGCCTCCCCATTATGGTTTCTGGCGATCGCCCCACCCCAGCATTGACCCGTATCTAGTAGGAAGCTGGCATCGATATTCATCAGTTTCACTGCACCTTCAGGTGGGGGAACCCACGCACCTATGCTGTTGCCCCTCATGGGAATGGGTGTCGCACTATCTGAAGTGGAATCACTGACTGCTAGCATTGCCACCATTTGCTTTCCTGCTCTCCTCGGGACATGCCTGTCGTGACTGCTGTCAGGATCTGTGTTATTCCTGTCTGTCTCCTCGGATCATCTATATCACAACTGATTATATCAGGTCCAGTTCAAATTGCTTGAGAAAGACAACCGATCTGCTTACGGACTCTTTACCTGACCCGTGAACGCAATCAGCCAATCATCTAGTATGAGGAACCAGCATCTCCACAAGAGCAGTAATATTCTTGTACACAAGCTCTGAAGACAATCTTCCCCTGTAAGACTGAACTTGTCCTCAGCTGGGATATCCCACAGGCTCCTGACTTCGTATCTTAGCATCCCCCTATTGGAGTTTGGATTTTGAGCCTCAATGATGTAAAATTCGGTTACTTATACTGTTATACATCTATGTCATATATTGGAGATGCTCTTAGTCCTATTTATGATGGCCTTGGCCAATGCACACCGATGCAATCACTTCCATAATGCTAGTAATGTTTCTAACGGTGCATCATACCTCTATTGAAACAAAGCTCTATTTCCATAGAAATGAAACAAAGTTCAGGTAAGACCAGTCATTACAGAAAATAAAACTACTGGCTTATACATGCCACATTTTCACTATTTAGGGGGATCTCAAAACTGGGTAATCCCAGAGACAATGATGTATTAGGCAACAACTGAATCAAAACAAAGTTGAATTAATGTTTTTGACTTGCCATTATCATAAGTGTTCATGCTCCTCTTTTAGCCTGCATTGATTCAACTTACCCTGGCCTGATGTCAGTTCATAACTCGAAAATTCATGGACCTCGGAAGCTACTACTCCCAAGCTTTGTTTTAAATTCGAAAATTGGTGGCTTACAGAAGAGGATTTCCATCCTTTCACCGAAATGACATGTGAAGCTACTAAGTGCTCTCGATTCAACTCTAATACGAGAATCATTATTGACGGTCCAAGACCATAGATTTTGATAGATAGAACTTCCATTTATTTTTTGAGTAGTTGACTCGATAATACGATATCTATACTTAATAGTAAAACACTAGGAAAAGCCCATATGCGACGAAGATTTTTTATTGTTGTCGGAATAAGAATAAGGTCAAATCCCACTGACATAATAACTGGAAGTGGGAGAAGAGGGATTTAGCATATTGATATGTATGTTACATAAGAAAATAAATTGCAGTTTTTACTTGCAATTTACTTTGATTTTTTATATAAAATTGTTTTTGATTAGCCAAACCAATTCTTATTTATTTCTTAAAGAATAAATAAAAGGAATAAGAAAAAAATACCGGTATTCTTAATTTTTCCAACATTTATCTCATTGAAATAATAAAAAATTAGAATGGGTTCAATTGGTTAAATTCAAAAAATTAATCAAATAACTTTGCCATCTAGTTACTACCTAAATAAAGATATTTATCAAAATAAAAAATGTTGAATCATTTTACTTGCTATTCATTTCTATATGGGAAAATTTTGTTTCTGCCACTCTATATTTTGCCAATCTTCATTATGCCACTCTAGAATTCGACATTTTGCTTTTGCCATTCCTAAATTTTGACAATATATATGGCCCTCCGTTATTTGTTTTGCTTTTGACACTCCAGTTTTTGGCAAATATTACTTTTGCCACTAGAGTAACATCTAGTGTTACACAGTATTATAGCATGATCTATTTGGAAATCTGACATCACACATCTTATGTTAAACAATATTGTTTTTGCGAAATATATTATTAACCAATGCGGTTAATGTTTTTGGCATGACCTATTTGGAAATCTGACATCACACATAATTACACAATATTTCACATAACTATTGACAATAATGACATCATTACCAACACCATAATTCCTAATATCAGCAACTTAGATCATGGGCGTACAAATCCATCATCTAAACTTAACATCCAAGTTCACATGTAGTTGCATCAACTACACAACAATGTATGCATACTGACCACCCAAAAGCAAGGGCTATACAGGTCAACATAGTACACTGCAACATGTAGCTGCATCAACTAAACAACAAGGTTCACATATGCATGTAGACTACCCAAAAGCAAGGCCTTTACAAGTTCAGCATAGTACAACACAGCAGCAAAACAACAGGGTTCACATATAAATTGTGCTCCAAAAAACAACAATTCATCTCAGATTTTTGGCACATGAGTGCAATCAAGCTTCTGCTTGCTTCTTGTGTTCTTCGATGGAGGACATCTTTTGCTTCTTGTGTTCTTTACTGGGCTACCATGTGTAGCAGATGTCTTCTTAGATGCTTCAGGATGCGGACAGCCTGCAACAATGGTTTTTGGGCTAGACTTTGCCCTTTTACCGCCTCCTGTTCTGTTCTTAGTGGCACTATTTTTAGTGCAAAGAATAAACAAAAATATCAGTGTTGAAATGCGGATTTAAAATAAGAAAAATTAAACCATTATGGATTGTTTGGAGCAAAACAACAATACCTAGTAGTTTCAGCATCTATGGCATTGGCTTTTATGTCTTCTATGTCTTGTGGCTCAACATGTTTCCTTTTCCAAACTGATTTGAGATAGAGAAATTAAGTTGAACTATACAATTCATTGCATTCAAATTCTGAATATATAATTTTTTTCTTGCAATTAACTATTTCTTGGCTTGCCTTTAGGATAAAGTAGAGGACATGTCTTCGTCATATGCGCAAGTTCTTTGCATTCTTTGCACTTGTGTTTTCTCTTAGATAGACTCTCAAGGGATGACTTTATCCTTTGTGTCCTAGGTCTACCAACAACTTTTTTTAACACAGGAGGGTGCAATTTGAACCCCACATCGACCACTGGCCATTGTTTCTTATCGGTCATGGTAGGCACAACTTTTGCATATGCATTGCTAAAATGATTTCACGGAGTAGTACTCATGCACATAGTCATCTATCTCTCAACCTCCTCTAATACTTGTGATGAGCGCAATGGCATCTAGGCAAGGCTGTCCAGTTACTTGCCATCTCTACAAGAGCATTCCCACTTCTCCAAATCTACACAGTGCTTCCAATTATAACCATGGATCTTTATAGTGACCTCCACTTTGTAGTCATCATTTCTAGAGGTCCCATCTAATACTATTCCCCTTGATCTATTGTTGATCATGTTGGTGACCCTTGGTAGAATTTTTAGAAGCCCGCGTACAAATTTCTCCGCTATTCTAGCCCTTATTCCAAATCGGACTAGCAGCCATTCTCTCAAAGCTTCCAATATATCAAGAACAGGGAACCCCTTCAATTTCTTAATCATGGAGCTGAATGTCTCGGCTATGTTGTCCATGACATAGTCGCATTTGCATGCTGCAGAGAACTTACTTGTACTCCACAAATTAGAATGCCATTAATTAAGGTATGTGATGGCTTCTGGACTTGCCTCCATATTTTTTTATATGGTGATCGTGCTTGGCAGGAGAATATGTGTATGCGGCTGGCCATAGATTTTCTTCAAAAACCTTGCCATGGATTTTTTTCTAAAGTTAATTATCATATGTCTAAAGCACTCCCTATGTTCAGCAGTTGGGAATACTGTATGAATTGCTATTTCCAACCCTTTGCACGCATCTGTGCATATGACTAAGCCTTCAGGTGTGCCAATAGTTGATTTGAGATTCTCCATGACACTAGTAGAAAAATACCTAATAGTCCCGCTTCGTAAGGGCCTTTAGTCCCGGTTCATGAACCAGGACTAATGGGTCGTTACTAATACCTCCACCCAGTAGTCCCGGTTCAAACACGAGCCGGGACCAATGTGCCTCCACGTGGCCCTGTGCGCCGAGCCCAGTCAGGGGGCCTTTGGTCCCGGTTGGTGGCACCAACCGGGACCAAAAGTCCATGTTTTTTTAGAAAAGTGGCTGCTTTAGGTGTTTTGGGGGTTATTTTTAGGTTGTTATATTAGCTAGCTAATAGAGAGAAGTGTCCTCTCTTATATCTTCGTCCTTGGTTTACCAACGCTGCTGCTATATATGTTCATTTTACCCGCTGATATAATAACTCATGCATGCTCGCATACACCAGCATATATAATAACAAGTACTCGTCCTACTAATCATGCATCATCATACAAATTCTACTCGTTATTAATAATAAGTCATACGATCATCATCCTCATAGTCATCGAACCCAACCCTACATAATTGTTCTTAGCACATGATCATCAGTATCAGGTAGGACCTAAACACCCTTAAGGTAAAATAGCATAAAACAATATAGACCCTGACTCTCCATTATGAAGAATGGCGATCATCCTGTCTCCAATTCTTGCCCTTCGCTGAATGTTGCTTCCAAGAAGCTCCTTACGACTGTCCATACATTTTTTCCATTCTTTGATTGTCATGTCTCCACTTCTTTTAGAAACCCGGTATGGACAGTTCAGATTCGTAGGAAGACCTGGTTGTATGTTCAAAACATGAAGGCTACCGGGTGTATACATCAGATGAGGCACATAATCATTCGGGATTATCTGTTGAAAAACATAGTAATAACTTCGTAGTTAGCAATGATGTACTAGTTTTAGAAGTGTGCAAAAAGATGCACGGATGTCGTAATAGTAAAAAAATCTTACCAGGGTATCTCCATGGTAGTTACCGTAGTTCAACACGTGCACTAGTGGCACGTATTGACCATAATGTTGAGGAGTTTGATTGTAGATATTGTAATTCTCAAGATCAGTACAAAATGTGACCAGATGATTTTTCTCCTGATAAGTTAGTTTGGAGCCTTCAGTGTAGTAGGTTCTGTCTACCATCTTCCGCACATTCTTTGAAGAATGAAAATAAGCTGTCAATGGAAATAAGTTGTCAACTATTTTGAAATAAACAATATAAATTACTTAATAACTATGTTAAGCTCACATGGGGAAAGAATTGGAGGTGTATCCACAAGGACGAAAATCGAAGGTCTCTCTTGCGCGATTGTAGGATCACCAAGATCCATGGTGACAAGCATACCCTCATCAAAACCATACATCTTGCAAAGTGCTTCCCAGTTTTTGCAACCAAAATGGGTTACACTCTGAGCATTGTACAACTTTACTTGAAAATCCACACCATGATGGGTACTTAGGATAATTTTTCTGGTTTCCATACTTTCATGGTCTTCAAAACCCATCCTCTCCAAGACATAGCGTCTTGCAAAGCATGGGATAAGCTAGTCGAATTGGAAAAGATGAAAATACACGTTAAAATAGTTGAAGTTGTGCTTAATTACGAAAAAAACTATTGTCGTCGTTGCGTACCATATGAACATCGAAGGTCTCCTCGAGCTTAATGCTGAAGCACCGATCTTCGTCCAGCTCAATGAACCTGTCGCACATACCTCGGTCGTCGTGGCACCAGTCGCACTCCCCTGGGTGGTTTTCATCGTCCGAGTACGACATTTCGGGCCTAAGTTCATAATTCAAATATTAAATATATGTACTAAAAAACCTAAATTAGATGATTATTATTAATCACGGGTTGACTATCGGTGATGGTATGTAGCTCCTCCTTTCATTCCCGAGTGCATTATTACAACAAATTGTCTAGCACACGGGAATGAAGGAGAAGCTACCCCCACGACTGCGTGGATGATGGAGGGGGGCTCCTAGATTTCTGCATGGAGTGCTCTTCAATTTTAGCATTCAAAGTAGGAGTACTTTTCCAATATGAGCATTCAATAAGCAAAACCAAATCATAAAATAAAGTAGTATTCAAATTAGCATGCATTCAACTATAACCAAAAGTACATCATCTCTTGTGTCCGTACATCGTCGAATTCTCCTTGAATACTATCATACATATAGCATCGCTAATTAATACAGCTAGAACCATAGCGCCCGACGGGTATCGTCGTGGGCGGTGGACACCCAAAGATAAGGAACAATCACAGGATCATAGCTCCAGTGAGATCCCTGAAGAACCTGCTCTCCAACGCAACCATGTAGCGACGGACGTGCTCGTCCTCCTCGCTGACACATTGACGTACCACCTCCGCGGTGTCCGGAAGCCTCGGCACCGTCACTGGCCCACGCGACCGCCACCAAACAAGGATCGGGTCAACAACGGGCTGCCTCCTCACCAACCTACGTCCCCTAGAAGGTAGCACCTCCCAATACCAGCCCGACGGAGCCCAGTCCCGAACATGACCCTGATCAAGCAGGCCTCCACCGCCGAGTCGACGACGACGAGGATGCGGGATAGGCATCGCCGACGTTGATGCAGGAACTACGTACTTCTATATATAGTTAAATAAAGTAGTTTTATTAATTAAATCAACTATCTAGTTCAACTACTAAGCACTTACTATAAATAAATAAATTAGCACTTATTATAAATAAATAAAGTAGCACTTACTATAAATAAATAAAGTAGCACTTACTACAAACTACTTCTATATATAGTTAAATAAAGTAGTTTTATTAATTAAATCAGCTATCTAGTTCAACTACTAAGCACTTAATTTACTATAAATAAATAAAGTAGTGCTTACTAAAAACAAAGTAGCACTTACTATATAGTACTTACTAAAAATAAACTAGTTTTTTTCTAACTAACTAAAATTTTTCTAACTAATTATATTACCAAAAAAATCTAAATAAAATAGTAATTATATTTTTCTAACTAGCTAGTT
>NC_057795.1:653013477-653014349 GCF_018294505.1 Triticum aestivum | reverse complement strand
CGGGGCGGGGCGGCGACAGCATCGGGGTGGGGCGGCAACGGTGTCGGGGCAGGGCGACAACGGCGAAGTGGCGGCAGGCGACAGCGCGCGGCGTCAGGAGATCAAGGAGGAGGAGAGATCGAAGTGGGGTTGCGGTTCTGAAATTTTCCTTATATAGCAAAGTCTTTGGTCCTGGTTGGTGGCTCCAACCGGGAGCAATGCACCCTTTAGTCCTGGTTGGTAGCACCAACCGGGACCAAAGGCCACTTTTCAGCAGCCCAAAGGGCGGGAAGCAGAGGGCTTTGGTCCCGGTTGGTGCGACCAACCGGGACTAAAGGGTAGGCATTGGTCCCAGTTGGAGCCACGAACCGGGACCAATGGTCGTGTGCTGGCAGGGTGCGGCAAGAAAGTTTAGTCCCACCTTGCTAGCTGAGAGGGGCGCGCAGTGGTTTATAAGCCCCACTGCCGCACCCCTCTCGAGCTCCTCTCCACTGCAGGCTTACGGGCCTACTTACTACTTCTTTGCTTGATGGGCCTAATGGGCCTCCTGCGGGACTGAATCCTGGCCCATGGTGGGTTTCTAGTCGTATTCAGGCCGTGGGGGCCGAGTAGGAGGCACTTTTTTTTCTTTACTTATTGTTGCTATTTTTATTTTTTCCCAGATTTTTTGTTTTGTTTTCTGCATTATTTATTTTCTTTTGTTTTTTTGCTTTATTTTTTTAATTCTTTTTGCTTTTAGTTTTAGAACAATTTTAAACTTTCCGTTAGTGTCATTAGTTCTCAAATTTGAAAACACTTTTATTTTTTTTTGTTTTGTTTCGTGCTTTATTTATTTTATTTTGTTTCTACTTAGAACAAAATACTTATTGTTGCTATTTTTATTTTTTCCCCTG